>NW_015117703.1:6510-8887 GCF_001443285.1 Poecilia latipinna
CTAGACTGGAAATAAAGAAAATAAAAACTTTGTGAAATTATTCTTCACAATGAGTATATAATATTATTAGATTTTTTTCTTCACTGTAAAACATTTAAATGGCATTTAGCTTAGTTTTTATTAATTTAGTCAAACCTCCAAGAGTTGAATAAACACAGTTTTTATGTTTTCACTGAAAAACCTTAGAGAAGTAGAAGACGGGAGTGGGAACTATTTCCCAGAATGCTTAGCAGCATGTTTTTGTATCCTGAGATGGACGAGTTACATTGATCTGACTCTGTTATTCAGGCAAATGTTCATTTTAATGCCACAGTTTGTAAAGCTTGAGGAAAAAGTGCTGATCACTCTGAATATTTCTGAGCTGAACTCATCATGATGTTTAATCAAATTCATCATCAGATCACAAAGTTTGTTTGTGCAATTTGAAATGAGAATTTAAATGATTCTAAAGTAAAATAAGTCGTTATTTTAACTTGATATTATGAGTAAAATAACTAAGAAATGTTTTTGCTCTTTAAGTGGGGAGGACAGTTTTTTTATTGCATATTGTGAAATAATTATTTGGTTTAAATTGCAGCATTAAGTTAAAACTCACAATTCAACATGAATGAACTTAAAAATAATGTTTAAACATTTTGTTTCTTGTTAAATCAACTTCATGAACTTTAATTTCTGAGTTAAAACCAAAACTATTTTCTTGTTGATTTAAATAACATTTTCAAGGCACCAGGTGGATTTTGATTTTCTAGCTAAACCACCTCCAGATGTTTTGGGATCTACAACTGGATCAGAACACTTCACTTAGACATTTTAAATATTAATAAATTTACTTTAACTATTCAACTTCTACAATCTTAGAGAAAATGTTAAGAGAAAGAGAATCAAAGTTGAACCAGAAAATAAGCTCTTATGGACAATCTGCAATATTTAGATTGAAACTTGCTGAACACACTGCTAACTACCAAAAGAGGTGAACTCCCATTTTGTTTTTCAATCTTATAGCAGGGTGTGGTTGGCATAATTAACAGAAAGCTACACACACGCTCACACATATGTGTGTGTGTGTGTGTATATATATATATATATATATTTTTTTTTTTTTTCTCCCAGTTCGTCTGACTGTGAGTCCCAGCAGATCTCAGTTCTTTGAAGAAGAATCAGTGACTCTGATCTGTGAGGATGAAAACATCTCTGATGGAGGAACTGTGAGGAGAAACACAACAAGAGGAACCAGGAAGCGATGTGGAGATGGATGGGGGAGACCAGCTGGTTCCTCCTGCAGCCTGATCTACCTCCTCCCATTAGACTCTGGCCTGTACTGGTGTGAGTCCATGTCTGGATCCTCCAGCAGCAGCAGCAGCATCCAGCTCTCTGTCTCTGGTAAGATCAGACTGTGGAGTTAGTGTTGCTGTGTGGAAATGGATGAAATGCTGTAGTTTGTCTCTGTGTTGAGGTGGATCAGTGATCCTGCAGAGTCCTGTCCTCCCTGTGAAGGAGGGAGATGACGTCACTCTGAGCTGCAGAGCAAAGAATCAACCCCAAAACCTCCCAGCTACTTTCTATAAAGATGGCTCCTTCATTGGTGATGGACCATCAGGTCACATGACCCTCCTCCATGTCTCCAGCTCTGATGAAGGCCTCTATAAGTGCAGCATCAGCGGTCAGGGAGAGTCTCCATCCAGCAGGATCTCTGTGGAAGGTCAGCAGCTTCTCTGTTTGCTTCAACCTTCATCAGGAGACAAGAAATAAATTATTACTTTGATTCATTTCAGGGAGAATCACCTCCACTCCTCCTTCATCCTCCACTCCACTGACCATCACCTCCACTCCTCCTTCCTCCATCTCTCCTCCTCCTGGTTCATCTTTTCCCACCTCCACAGTCGTTTCTGCCATTTTTATCTCTCTGGTTTTACTTTCATTAATTCTTCTGGTTCTTCTGGTGAGACGATGTTTCTGCAGGAAACCTGAAGGTGAGTCTTGAATTTCAATATCATTTTAGACTTAAAATTTGATGCACTTATTTGTTGCTTGTTCAGAAACTTCAGACTGGTTTAATGAAAGTTTCTCTAATGAGCTTTGATGTTTGTTCTGTTGTGTTTCAGATGAAGGGAAACATGAAAATGAAATCACATACAGTGAACTGAAAACCTTCAGTAATCAGCAGCAGCCAATCAGAAGCAGCAGAGGTAATTCATCACATCCTGGACTGGACAAAGTCAAACATGTTTTCCATTTTCTGCTGCATAGTAAAGATCTTTATCAAAAATATAAAAAATAAATGTCTTACAAAGATCAATGTTCTAATTCTCTATAAAGGTTTTTATTTAGTCTTTGCTTCATTTAACTAATCAGAAATCAATCAGAAGCATCTTGATTC
>NW_015117704.1:0-14811 GCF_001443285.1 Poecilia latipinna
ATGTCTATTGTCAAATCAGTCGATGACAAAAGAAAACAGCCACTGACAGTCAACATATACCAGGTTTGGCTACAAATAATTTTAATAACTAAAAACTATTAGTTAAATAGGATTTAATTGACTCTCCTGTTGCTAAACATGAGTTTGACAAAAACTTTGTGACAATATTGCATTTACTAATTTTTTCTGAGTAACAAGGCTGCCACAGTTTCAACAGCAGATGACAAATGAATGAACCACCGAGTAATGAACCTTTGGGCAAAGCAATGGGCTGGGACACTTCATTGCTTCGCCAGTAGTGTCGAACAATGAAGTGCTTAAATACCGGGAGGTGAATGTTGGAACCAAGGACCTGGGCTGATGAGCTAACTGATTGCAGGTGTGAGTGGAGGGAGGCAGAGCCAGACTGAGGAGAGGGAGAGAGAAAGGTAGCACAGGGGTAAGGGAGAATAATAGGAGAACAGCAAATAAATCTGACACTAAGAATAACTAGACTAAATGAACCTAATGAAAGTTGAGTAACCAAGAAGGGCTAACCTAAAGTAAAAAAGAACATTATTGATATAAAGAAACACAGACATAGACAAAACCCAACCAAAGAACCCAGGTTCCTGACACTTTGTTTGAACATTGTGTAGATGCAAGGTAAAAATTTGATGAAAGACATAATCATACTAAACTTAAACTTGGATTCACTGGTTACTCATGACATCATAAAGCCTCACCTTTGATAAATCCTTTAAACAAGGCAAGATGCTCTGCTGGACATTGCATGTGTATTTATTGACTTCTTTAGTCATAAAAAGAGTCCTTTTGCTTTTGTTCTGGCATTAATACAGAACCCATCTCCATCCTGCAGAGCTGGGTATTCCCATGCTTTTTATAGTCGCAAAGAGTTGTTTAAACAGATGAACCTTGTAACATCTGGAGACTGGATCCAGGGATGAAGCAGACAGTGGAGACGGTTGAGAATAAATAATTCTGTGTTTTCCTTCTATCTCTGTTAGCTAGTTGCTAAGCTAAATCTAAAGGAAATGACATGTTAGGAAATGCAAATAAGAACTAGGGGTAAGGGATGACACATTAGTGACCGCCCTCTTTTAGGGCGTAGCTTAGATAGAGGCTAACAAAGGAGATCACAAACTCTTCTGGGGTGCCATTTTGTCTGTTAGCTCTTAAAGGTAGCAGGTCATAATGGACCAGCTGTATTTTGGTATTAATAAATGCAATTTGTGAATTCAACTCACTGACTCTTCTTTAACCTCATACATCAAGAACTCAGCATGGAGAACGGATGGTTCTCCACCAGACCCACAGTTCTTTTTTCTGATATCTTGGCAGATTTCTTTTCCTTCTTCCATGATTTCACACAAGGAAGCAATGTGTTTTAGGAGCTCCCCTAAAACAAACCCACATGTTTGTTTTTAATCAACTCAAATGTTGTGAATCAGAGATGTGCAGTCAGGAGAGGTAGAGGAGGTAAGTGAGGCAGTGCCTCAACTGTAATCCTGGTAAGGAAAAATAAGGCCATGAGAAGTAAAATAGATGCTAGTAATGATGAAAGAAAATCAATTTCTCTACTTGAATTTTCTATAATGAAAGGAAAATGAGAAACAAGATTTTTTTTAAAACAAAATAGAAGCTTTCATTAGCTATGATCAAAATTAAAATATATTGTATAATGTAAAACAAAGTTTGCTAATGATTATCTCAGACAGTGAGAACACTAAAGATCAAATGGCTTTGTTGTCAAGGGTTTGCAAATATCTTGTTTTAACTGTACGTGTGAAACAGTCAAGGTAGCTTGCCTTATTTAAACTTGTATAGCAACTAGTTCCCATTTTCTTTTAAATATACTTCTTCTCTCCATTTAAATTTGCCCTTTGTTATAGCACTTCTTTATCTCAGTAGTTAGCATGAGAACATTAAAAGTGGTTTAATAAAGTGAATTCTAGCAGTGCTGGTTATAGAAGCCAGTTTCAGTGCAGCCCTGTTGGAGGTTGTAACTACGATTATAGTGCAGGAAAATAATCTCTCTATTGAAACAATGAGAGCTGTATTTTTACTCTCCACATGAGACCTACTTTAGTAATTCTGAAGAAAAAGAAAAAGCATTGGGAGCCTTTGTAAGGATTGGCACAGAAAATAGAATTTAGATTGAGATTTTTCCCAGAAAATTTCTTTAAGTAGTAGGGAAAGGTTTTCACCTGGACAATAAAGCTAGACTGGACTCAACAATGATGCTCTTTACAGGGAGGGTCAAAGCTGATTCTACCTGCTGAGGAGGCATATGTCTTCTGGACAGCAGGGGGCGCTTCTGAAGACCTTATTTGACTGTGGCAGCCAGCCATCTACTATGGTATTGTCTGTTGGAGAAGCAGATTTTCTATATCCAAGAGAAAGAAGCTAGATCAGCTCATCAGGAAGGCCGGTTCTGTGCTAGGATGACCTTTGACCCAGTGCAGGTGGTGGGAGACAAAAGGGCTCTCTCTTGTAAAATGCCATCACTGGTGGACGGTGTCTCCTACCATGCATGAAGCTGTTACCAAACTGCAGAGCTCCTTGGTGAACAAAGGAATGTTGCAGGAGATCCTTCCTCCCAGCAGCTGTTAGACTCCAGAACCATCACTGCTCCCAACAAAATAAGTATTTACATTCCTACTGACGTTTGCACAATCTACTCTGTTCTAACTCATTTTTAAATAACATTTCTGCTGTTATTGAACCATCTGTTTTTCTGTACTGATATACTTTATTTTGTGTTCTCTGCTGTATTTATATGTAAAGCCGTCTGCTCCTACCAAACCATACCAACTTTATTTATAAAGCACTTTAATGGTCCCATGCAGAAGTAGAGAAAACCTCTAAAAAAACAGTGTTATAATGGTGGAGGTAATAAAACTCAGTGCATTACCCCAAGACTTTTTGAGTCATTTTTGTCTTATCAGCCAACACTAAGGTAAGAAAATTCTCAGAGTCATGCATCAGGTTTGTAAGGTTATTCTCAGGACACAACAGAGAAATCAACATAAAGTCCAAGTCTTTTGCAGCCAGAGGAAGCCTGATGAGGACACAGTCTTGTTGGACGTGAGTGTAAGCGCTGTGTCTTGTCAGATGCACTTTGCACATGCAAAAGTGGGTGAGGAATGACTTAAGTAAAACGAGCTTGTGAGAATCTGCCATCAGAAAATGCTTAAAAGTAAACTGTAGCATAAAAAGTAGTTAACATGTAAATACAGCAGTTACTGCAGCACATTTTCATGCTGCCATAGAGCTACCAATGGAATTTACACACATAAAATCAAGCATAACTACCTTCACTTATGATCTTTGATTTGACTTCCAGTGACCTCCGATTGGTCAGTTTCTGACAAACCCAGTGGAATGAGAGACAGGTGGCTCATGTCAATTGTTACATGCTCCAGGAGTGAATGACTTGATGCAAACTGCTTGGTTTTCTTAGAAACTATTAAACTACTTTGAATAATTAATTGCTTGATAACTTGGATTGATTGGAATATATGAATGTTTATTTTGTAAAGTGCCTTAAGACAAAAATTTGTTGTGAATTAAAAACTAATCAAACACATTTACTCACTTTTTGTGCTGTCGAATTAATGTAGACATTATATAGATTATACATAAACTTAACTGCTATACAGCAGTTAATTTTGCTAAAAGTGGTATTAGAACATCAAAGCAGAAATCAGCAAAACAAATCATGATTAATGCATTTCTTCTGACATATAGGATAAAGTTATAAAACTCAGAATTACCATTACCACACTACGACACGTTCCAACTTTTTGACCAAAAGTAGATCATGAGATTTTTTTAAAGTGTTAATAATAAGTCAGTCTGGTTTGATTAGGGAGGTTCTACCTGTTCCTCAATTTCTTCACTATTTCATCTGAAACAGATTGTTCAAGCTTTACCTCTCCAGTCCTCCACAACTTGAAGCAGTACTCCTCCACATCACCATTAGAGGTGCCATGTATCAGCACATGGTGTAGAACTTACACTGATGCAGACTGAGTATGATTAAGGGGCATGGTATCATCCTCATTACAAAGTCCTTAGATTGTGGACAAAGGTCATCTGTTTTTTCAAACAACCCTACTCTCCAGCCCTGGTCACCAATATTGTATCTGTTTGTTGCTATACAGCTGTATGCAATATACAAACTACCCATGGAAATCACACACACCACACCTAAAATCATATATGGTGTTTGTCTGAGCAGGTCTCTAAGTACATGTGTCAAGTCTCTTTACACTGCTCCACACACACAGATATTCACAGATTAGCTGAAGTCACACACAGCCCTGAGCACCGAGAAGAGGTTAATGAGGCCTGTCAGCAACTCACTCTGTCCCAGGTTTACGTGCTGCCACCACCAGTGTTGTGCTGATACCCCTACTATGACACACATTGACATTCATTTTGAGATTTGGTAATTAGACTACTCTGATACACACAAACATTCAGCTCTATTGCCATGAATCAATTAAGGCATCTAGCAGTTTGGTAATTGGCTACAACATCAGGAGGAATATACTTGTCAGTGGAAAAGAAGCACATTAAGAGATAGACAAAACCCAACCAAAACATTAAGAAGCTGTAGGAATGAGGATGTATTGAGCCCCATTAAAAATGTGTGCGTGTGTGTTTGTGCCCCGACGACCATTAGCTCTAATTAACCATCAGACTTTAGAGGTTTTTCTGTTTCTTCACAAAGCTTCTGTAAAATAATGAACAATCAAATGCTAATAATCCCATTTCTCCTCAAGGAATCTGTCTGAACAGTGTTCTTATAGGTAGAGCAAAAACAATGCATTCCCAATATATCAACATTGTCAACCAAATAAAATGTATAGATCATCCCAGAACAGATAGCGTAGATAAGAGCTGACTCCAGCCAGCCATTTTGATGCTATCAGAAATATTGTAAACATGTTCTCCATACAAAATACACAAATACCCTTACATCAATGGAAATATAACAAATACCAACAAGAGCAGCTCTGTTTTTCACCAGCAGTGAAGTTATGCTCCAATAATTTAAACTGCACTACTTAATATTAAAGAAAAAAAAACTCTTCTAATCCTTTCAAAGGTTTATTATCATATTCTGCTAATACTGAAAGCTCCCATATACTCTGGGAATGCATTGTTTTTGCATGCATTCCCAGAATGCACACTAGTGTGTGTAGTCTGTGAGCCACACACCCTGTGAGCACTGTCTGTGGACAGTCTGTGGTTGAGACTCCAGCCAGACTACGTGATTTGATAGTCGACTGAACTCACTTTCTGCACTTCCGAAAAATGTTCAATCTCCCACAATCAACTCGACCTTGAGTCATCTTTACCCAAGCTATGTCTAAGCTATTTCCTCTCACGTTTGATTGTTTGTTTGTTTGTTCGTTTCTGTCATGATTTGGTGTTGAGGAAGACGTAGATGAGCCCAGGCTGACATATAGAAGGTATTTAATGATTAATACTCAGGAACACAGGAACAAGGAAACTGGCAGAGACGCACGAACAGACTGGTATGACACGACGAGGACCCGACAAGAGACAAAGACAACAGGTGCACAGAGAGGGTAAACAGGGAACTAGACACAGCTGGGATCAATCAACAGGGAGGACAAGACTCACAGGGGAACAGGACACAGAAAAACCAAGAAATAAATACACAGAAACACAGATCGCCACAGTTTGGTTGGATGATTGGTGTTGGGTTGGAGGATCAGGTTTTACTAGTTTAAAAATTTTAGTCTCTTGTTTTTTTTTTTGTTTCAGTTAGGTATCCAAACAGGTGTTATAAATGGCCTCAGGATGTTTGAAAAATATGTGTTAAACATAACTATTTGCTTTCTTATTTCAAAATCAGAGTAAGAAAGCAAAGACACCTTGTGTCAAGTCTGATACTTCCCAAACAACTGGCATAGACTACTTTTTAGAGAGGTCTTTCAGTGTATTTAAAAAAATATTTCAAATAAATATTTTCAAGTTTTAGGTTATTTTTTGTTTTTTGATTATATATATTTAGTTAACATATCCATTTAGAAGAGAAGTTTCAACACATTGTACCTCCAGAGAAAGCTAAACTAACCTTATAAAAGAAACCCAAGAAACACACAATATGCAATATTAAAAAAGGTGGACGTTTCTGGAGTTTAAAAAAGAGTATGTGTGTCTAGTATCAGGGTATGCTGCCTCCTTCCTGTTGACATTAGTAAGTTTACCTTTATCTCGCCTTCCAAATATGAAGAGAGAGCTTGCAAAAATGTGAAGAAGCGCTCCCTGCACACAATAAAGAAAAATATGGCTTCTGTTTACTCAGATATAAGCTAGAATTCACACCTTCATCTTCACTCATCTCAACTGCATAAGCCAAAGGCTGCAAGAATAATATGCAACAGTATATTAGACGGATGCCTGGCACTTACAAACGTTATGAGATAAGGAATGACTGGTTTCAGATTAGATGGGGAAGAAGAAGAAGAAAAAAAGTCTAAATAAAAGGAAAAGTTTTACTGGCAAGACAGACATGCCAGCTCTACAAGTAAACTGCTTCTTTCATAAGGTGAAATAGATGGAGAGTACTTTGAAATAAACTGAAAACTATTTGTATTTGCGTTTTCCTATTTATTTTATTTAACAATTCTATATTCATAAAGGAATCATATGATTTACTTTGTCATATTTTCCAAATATTTATCAAAGTAATAAAGGACAAAGTGGTATGACTAAAGCTCGGCAATATGGTTTCAATAAACCTGGACCACTGAAAAATAAGGACAGATAAACCCAACCCTGTTTGCTCTGGTGCTAGAGCTCACCTTCATCTTTTTTAAAAGTCTTCTATTCCTGATAACCTTTGATGACAAATCTTCATTTTTTGTTAGTATTGGTCATTTATTATGGAGCAGCTGCCTGACCCACAGTGGAAGCACACATTGAAGCTGTATAAATTACTCTGTTTCTTGCAAATGCAACAAGCGTTTCATACTTTACTAGAGCAACTAAATAAGCTCAGTCAAAAGTAGTATTGAGGTGGGTGGGGGAAGGTCCCCACTGCCACAAGCACTAGGAAGATTACCAATAGCCCCAACACAACTGACCCACCTGCCCATATTCCCTAATTTATGCTAAGAGGTGGCAGTTGACTAGAACTGGTTTTCACGTGGAAGCTTTCTCAGTCTCTCTGCTCATTGAACCTGTTATCAGGCTAGTGACACCTGTAAGAGCATAAAGCAGCTGAAAACTGTAACAGTATGTTGGAGAATATATTAGTCACTTTTGAAATGTTATTTGCTGTCTTTCTGAAATGTGATATGAAGTTTGTGCCATCTGGTGGTCAGGTTAATATGGCGGCAATGACAACCTAATGAGGCATAGACAGACTTTATTGTCATTTAACTGTACATTTAAAACATACATATTGAGCAAAAATTTGTTGTACAATAAGTTTATTAAATAAGTTAATAAATAATAAGAAGTTTCAAATATATATACAATAAAAAGATAAATGTGAATTTAGTAGTATGTTGGATGAAGTTATTGTGGAACCTGGTTGTTCTGCATTTGAAGCTGCTGAACTTTTAGCCAGAAGGCAGCAGGGAGAACAGACCATGCTGAGGGTGGAAGGATCTCTGTGATTGGCCGAGCTCTTTGTCGAGATAACTTGAGATCCTCCCATTTTTCCCATGCTGGGCATTTTAGTTTAGCAATAACAATACATAAAATTACCTTCAAAATTGCCTTTATGCTAAATAGAATATTTAGCATAAAGTAAACCCTACAAGATGTGGTGGACATTCAATTAATGTGTTGCCTCAAAGTTCTCCAATATGTGTAAATAATCATGGTGCTTGACTTTGAAGAAAGAAACAGGTTTTGACCGGCTGACTTAGCCAATATAGATAGAAAAGAACATTATCTCTGTGACTTGTCACAAAATTTTAACCTGGGAAAATTCCAAGAGCACGTTGTGAAAACAAGGAGCACGACTCAATGAGTGTAGTCTATGGGAGCTAATTTCACTCCAGTTGCTAGTAAATTATCCCATGGAAGGAAGCGAGGCAAGCCATTTGAACGCACTGAAAGAGCAGACTAAACGGTCTGGCAGGTTCCTTGGCCTTTTCCCTGACCTTTCCAAGGCACCATAAACATGGGGATGTTTTTCTAAAACAGGAAAACTTTTAGCCGTTTTAACTCCAGTGACCATACCATTTTAGTTGACCCTAAATGTCATTTTTAAAACTGGTTCAAGAGAGAAAGTGTCACCCTCCTGTATTCATGTGAACAATGAAAACACTGACATACAAGTCAAACCTCTAACCTGACCTGTCATGTTGGTATTAAGCTTTCTAACCCACATGCAAGAACACAATCAGGAGAGGCAGATAAATGAACAATGATAAGTTTATTGATTCCAGGGAAAGGGAAAAGAAGGGGAAGAATACTGGAGCAGGTGACCGGGTCGTCTTACTGTCAACGAGAGACAAGGATTAGCGAGGAAAGGCGAGTAATTTCCAGGAATGAGTCGAACTGATTCTTACTTGGTTTGAAGGTGAGTACTTGAAAACAGAGCGCTGGATAATGGAGCTTCGTTGGAGGGCGGACAGGTTTGTTTAAGGCGGAACAAGCAGAGTTCGACTTGGTCCAGTTGTTTCCTTTCTCCAGATGGGTTCGGGTCAGACTGACAGATCCTCTAGCGTCCTGAAGGGAAATCCACTGGAGACGGACCGATGACAGGGGGAAGGCGAGCACACAAGGAGTGGCGTCTGACTGGTAACACCAGCAGCGTCGAGGAGGACACACAAGGAAGGTAACTCACAACAGCGAGGATCATAGACTCACTCTGAGCCCCGGGGCAGACGGTGCAGACGGGGACAACGAGGAGACATCTGAGGGTGCGTTCACACTGCAGCCTGAAGTGACTCAATTCCGATTTTTTTTGACGTAATGCGACCTGTATCCGATCTTTTCATGGCAGTGTGAACAGCACAGGTCGGATTCTATTTAGAATGTGACCCAAATCCGATTCGTATCCGATTCAAATGCGACCTAACTTCCAGGACTAACGCCACTATTCTGAGTGCAGGAAGGAACAAAACAACCATGGCAACCCTGGTATCCATGACAACCATGGCGGACGATAATGCGGAAAGCAGTCAGTGGAGAGAAAGCGAGGTATCTGACTTAATAAATATATGGGGGGATAGGTCTATCCAGGCCAAACTGGAGGGATCTTATCGGAAACCGGGCGGTTTTTACTAGCATTTCACAAGGTCACCTGGGTCACCTAGCAGCATTATAGGCACTCGAACACCCATTATCTCTTCAGTATTCTAAAATTTTACAGTAAAAAAAAAATAAAAAGAAATTGAAAAAAAAAAATCAAAATTTTCTATTACTATAACTAACTTCTATTACTAACACAATACCAAATACTTACTGGTGGAAAAAGATCCCCTTTCTCTGCCAGTGCATAAACATGTGAATTTTTGAGGACCCTGGCATCATGGACGCTTCCTGGCCACCCACTATAAATGTTGGTAAAGCTGTTGGAAGACATTTTTTAGTTTATAAACTAAATATTTTTAAAATTAACAAATATCAATATTTATTACCAAAGACGATGATCCACTATTCCCTGTAGAATGACTGAGTGCCATCCCTTGCGGTTGAAATAATCACTGGGATTCTTCTCTGGAGCAACTATGGGGATATGGGTGCCATCGATCGCTCCTCCGCACTGCAGGAATCCCCATCTCTCTTTGAAACCTGCGATGACCTCCTGCAGAGCAGCTCCGTGGGGCATTTTAATGTACTCCGGCATGAGTACATGACGAACTGCTTTGCAGAACTTGTGGACTATGGAACAGACGGTGGACCTCGCAATACCGAAGAGGTTGCTTATAGTGCGATAGCACGCACCTGTTGCAAGCCAATACAGTCCGACGGCAACCCTTTTGCCCACTGGTATGGGTTGCCGAAGATGTGTGGCTGCACATGTGAGTGTCAAAGATAGACGCTCACATATGTACATAAATGTTTCTCTTGACACTCTAAAATTTTGGATGAAATTGATGTCATCAAAGCCAATTACTTCTGTTTCCCACCACTCCTGACTTCAACTCCGAGCCCACACATTACGCTGCACCGATGTTGCTGCCACTGCCCCACAAAATGCCATGGCCAAACTCCTGGCTCTCTTTCTTTTCGATCTTCTTAAGAGGAGTATGTTATTAAGATGCCTGCGGTTGGACAACAACTGGAAGATCGCTAAATATGTTCCATTTCCATCCATGTTTCCATCCATGTTTCCATCCATTTCCATGTTTAATGTTCGTCTCAGGTCGACCTTACGTTGTTTACAACGGTTCAACATATTTATTCTAAAAAGAGAGGAAATCAAGTTGGTGGTTAACATCACTTCACCAGCTTCTGCCCCTTCACATTAAATAAAATACATGGTTCCCGATAAGCAGTTAAAATTTGTAAAATGTCAAATTTAAAATACACATTATAGGTTAAAAAATACAAAACATCGCAATATTTGTCCATTACACCCGGTATATAAATGCATTTGCTTAAAATACATTTTATAACTACAATACATATAAATACATCACAGATCTGACCATAATACATACCGCAGTAAAAGACGGCAACAGAAAAAGGGGACGAGGTGTCACTTGGTTGCTATGGTTACGACAAACCATCAACAGCAGTATAACATAATTAATGACTGGAGAAACAACTTTTTGACTAAACAATGTGAATTTGAAGAATAAATGATTTTTTTTCCCGATTCACTTCACATCACAGATATAGTCATTGCGCCCTCTACTGCGCATGCGGGTCACTTTCAGGTCGTTTGCCCGTTTACACTGCAGAACGCATACAGGTCGCATTCTCTGGCAGTGTGAACGGCAAAAAAATCGGAATTGCGAAAAAATCGGAATTGAGTCACTTCAGGCTGCAGTGTGAACGCACCCAGAGAAGTCGTTCAGCCGCTGTTTATATCCTCAATCCACGTCCTCCAAACAAGCTGCAGGTGTGTCTACGGGGTTGCCACCGCAGCTTCCCAGGGGCTCTGAATCTGGCGGCATCTAGAGGATGCCATGGGAAATGACAGGTGCTCCAAAAAAACAAAAACTTAAACCAACGGAAAAAAAAGAAGGAAAAAACAGAAAAAAATCCAGACCCTGACACAAACATGTCACGTTTGTGATGCTGCAGCAGAAATTCTACAAAAGATTCAACTCTTGCCAACGACACCTGGACAGATTTTCTCATTCCTCACCACTCTCTATATTTTGCCAGTTAGATGCATGCTCCAAACCATCAGAGATGCTGCAGGTCAGTATGCTCTCTATTTTCCCTCTGTAGGAAGCGGTGAGGATGGGAGGGAGGAGGTTAGATCATCTCATCCACTGTAAAAAGTGAGCTCTATTCACCAGACCAGAGCTTTGGAGGGACCAGGTCAAAGTGTCTGATCTGTATCCCCAGGAATTTAATGCTGTTTACCGGCTCTACTGCAGCATCATTGATGAGGAGTGGGTGTGATTTGGTTGATTTTTCTTGAAATCGACAGCAATTTCTTTGTTGTTCTTTGTTGACATTCAGATTGTTCACCAGATGTTTTACTTCCTCTATGTAGGCCAGTTTACAGTTGTCACTGATGAGACCCACCTTTGTAGTATCATCTGCATACTTAACCCTCTGAAGCGTAATTGGGTCTTTTTTGACCCACCAAGGTAATCTTTTTGTAATATCTTTGTAGTGAAAAGTTTCCTTCACTTCATATTCCAGATATTCCTCAAAAAACATTTTATTGATATCATGCAATTCAAATCTTTAATTTACCTTTTATACATTTTTAAGAAATAGCATGTTTTCGTTTACTGCCCCATTATTTTCATTTCATGTGGAATTTAATGGGAATCTTTGTTTCTTACCAACTGTGACTATTAGGAACACAGTTTTTGTGACCCATATATACTGAGTCCTAAGTGTCACCTCTCAATAATGATATTTTGCACAGCAAGAACTTTTACATATAAGTATTATCTTATAATACTTATATGCAAGTATTATACATATAATATGTATAATACTTACATATAATACCTATATGTAAGTATTATAAGATAATACTTATAATGTGTGAGTACTGTGACAGTGTTATTGTCACAAATCAACATATTAGCCTTCTTCGAAGTTAGCTAACACCAGTTATCTAACCAAGCTTGTTAACTTTACCACCTGTATTATATTGTACACTCCTGATCAAAATCTTAAGACCAGTCACAAAATTGCAAGAATTTGCATTTTGCACTATTGGATCTTAAGAAGGTTCTAAGTAGAGCTTCACAATGTTAAAGGAAAAAATCAGTGCAAGAGACAAGAACTTTTGAGCAGGGAATTTTCTGAAAACTGCATTTACACTCAAACTTTTGATCAGCTGAAAAAATCATGTTTAAGACCATAGTCTTTAAAAGCCAAAAGCTGTGCAAAAATCTGGATTCCATGTCATTTTCTGTCAAGTCTTTACACTGTCAAGACCTCCTGATGGCAAAAGCAAAAAAGCTCACTGACTTTGAACGTGGTAGGATTGTTGAGCTGCATAAGCAAGGCCTCTCACAACGTGCCATCGCTGCTGAGGTTGGACGCAGTAAGACAGTCATTTTGCATTTTTTAAATGATCCTGAGGGTTATGGAACAAAAAAGTCAAGTGGTAGACCCAAAAAAATTTCACCAGCTCTGAGCCGCAGGATCCGATTGGCTGTCCGTCAAGACACGGGACGATCCTCTACCCAAATTAAGGCCATTACTGGTTCTGACTGCAGACCAATAACCATCAGACGCCATCTGCGAGAGAAGGGCTTCAGAAACAAAAAACGTCTTCAAAGGCCACGTCTTCTTCAACGCCACAAAATTGCCCGTTTGGACTTTGCAAGTGTGCACCAAACGGGACATTGAAAGGGGGAAGAAAGTTGTCTCCTCTGATGAGAAAAAATTTAACCTTGATGGTCCTGATGGCTTCCAACGTTACTGGCATGACAAGGAGATCCCACCTGAGATGTTTTCTACACAGCACAGTGTTGGGGGAGCCATCATGATTTGGGGTGCGTTTTCCTTCAATGGAACAATGGAGCTTCAGGTTGTGCAAGGCCGTCAAACAGCAGCTGGCTATGTGGAGATGTTGCAGCGGGCATCCCTCATGACTGATGGTCCTCGTCTGTGTGGTAATGATTGGGTTTTTCAACAGGACAATGCTGCAGTTCACAATGCCTGCGTGACAAAGGAGTTCTTCCAAGAGAATAACATCACTCTTTTGGACCATCCTGCATGTTCCCCGGATCTAAACCCAATTGAGAACATTTGGGGATGGATGGCAAGGGAAGTTTACAAAAATGGACATCAGTTCCAGACAGTGGATGCCCTTCGTGAAGCTATGTTCAACACTTGGAGCAACGTTCCCACTAGCCTCCTGGAAACACTGGCATCAAGCATGCCTAAACGATTGTTTGAAGTCATCAACAAGAATGGTGGAGCTACTCATTACTGAGTCCTTTTTTTTTTTGACACTTTGATTTCTGTTT
Organism: Poecilia latipinna; assembly: GCF_001443285.1. Taxonomy (NCBI): domain Eukaryota; kingdom Metazoa; phylum Chordata; class Actinopteri; order Cyprinodontiformes; family Poeciliidae; genus Poecilia; species Poecilia latipinna. Next base: position 13,623 of record NW_015117704.1, read on the forward strand.
TGGGAGGGGTTTCGGGGGTTTTTTGAGCTATGGTCTTAAACTTTTGATCAGCTGAAAAAAATCATGTTTGAGTGTAAATGCAGTTTTCAGTTAATTCCCTGCTCAAAAGTTTTTATCTCTTACGCTGATTTCTTCTTTTAACATTGTGAAGCTCTACTTAGAACCTTCTTAAGATCCAATAGTGCAAAATGCAAATTCTTGCAATTTTTTGACTGGTCTTAAGATTTTGATCAGGAGTATATTATTTGTGTGTGTGTCTCTGTGTGTCTGACACCCTGGATGAGAAAACCAAAAGAGAGAAAATGTGTTGAATGACAGAATGTGTTGAGTGCCTGGAACACCTCCCCTCCCTTGTGAGGTGTTCCAGGCACGTCCAACCAGGTGGAGGCCCAGGGGAAGACCAGGACATGCTGGAGGGACTATATTCACTGCTGGCCTGAAAATGCCTGGTCCAAGCGGCTGGGGAGAGGAAAGTCTGGGCCTCCCTTCTTAGGCTGTTACCCCCGTAACCTGACCCCGGATAAGTGGAAGAAGATGGATGGATGGATGGATGGATGGATGGATGGATGGATGGATGGATAAATAAATGCACACACAAACACTCACATGTGTGATACACAAAGAACAATAGAATACAGACAGCAGTGTTAGCTAGCTTGGTTAGCTCGCTATATTCAAGAAACATGCTCTTTCTCACGCCCCTCCACCCCTCTTTTTTGTCCACACATAATGGATATTGACATTGTTTCATCATTGCTGTTGTAAAACTGTTGTCATTTTGTTTTAAAACTGTTCTACAAATTGTTCTACAAATGTTTAAAAAAGTGAAAAATCAAAAATATTTCAAACATGAAATAATTCTTGTGTGGAATAAAATATAGCAGAAAGTTTTATACAAAACATTATTTTGAATCAAAATTACAAAAGTAGCATAAGAACACATTGCTGTGTCCGAATTCAGGGTCTGTATCCTTCGAAGGACGGATTTGTAGACCAATTACATCATAGCGTGGCAACAAGGCCTGTCTGAATTCGAAGACTCCTTCAAATGCGTCCTTCTTTTCCCGAGATTTGAAGGATGGGTCTGGTCAGGGCCGCGGTATGAGGGAGGAAAAGTGATGACAATTCTAGGGGCCCTGACCAACAGGGGGCCCTCCACAATTTAATTATTTTTTGTTCATTGAAATAA
>NW_015117705.1:0-1820 GCF_001443285.1 Poecilia latipinna
TATTTGTCACTCACCTTAACAGTGCTACTACTTGCCATCTCAATAGCAACTTGTCTTCCCTCTGCCTCAAACTTTAACACATTGGAGAAACCCTGTGGCCCCTGTGGAACCTTTTCCACAGTAATCATGAAGTGTGAGTGATCAGAGGATCCCATAACTTTGGCAAGGGTCAAGCGACATGCTCCTGGGTACTGGTACATCACTCCATCAAATGTATGATATGATCCTGGGCCTCTGATCCAACATGTTGCAAAGCTGTTTGGTGTGCACCCTCTTACTCCATCCTCCACCCTGCAGGACTCATGTTGACCACAGCTGTGAGAGCTGCAAGTCATGGAGCCATAGCTGCATGTACAGCGCCTCCCACAGTCTGCATCCAGTATGACAGTTTCTCCTGAGCGGTAGTAGTGACCCTCAAAGCTGCAGCCACAGTCAGCATGAGGGACACAGACCCCTCCACTCAGGAGGTAGCCTGAATTGCAGACACAGCTCTCTTGATCAGGCAGGGGGCAGTTGTAGGTGGAATTGGGGTTGACACATGTAGATGGACATCCTGTACCCTGGGCCTCATAGTGGCTATTGGCTGGGCAGGGGATTTCTAAACACAAGAAACATTTATTCTCAAACTTTGAATATTTAACACCACTTGCATTGTAAACTTATTGCGACTGACTGGCAGACATACCACAGAAGCCAGGATGCCTCCAGCTTTGTGGCTGGATCCCATTTTGTTGACACTGACTTGAGTAGACATTTAGGGCTTGGCACAGAATGGGTTGATACCCTCCGCCGACACAGAGATCATACACACAGCTATCTACAAAAAATCCTGGAGGGAGTTGTTGATGGCATGCAGCAAACGGTCCTGTGCTGTTCTCCAGAATACCACAGTGGGCAGAGTTTCTGTATAATGTTGCCTCAGATTCTGTGCAGCCGGCACAGGCCAGACCTTCACACTGAGGGTCACAACCAGGCTCATCATCACCAGATGCTTTCCAGCTGTTGGCAAAAACCACATCAGAGCTCACCACTTCACCTTGAGGGGTTCTAAAGTCATCTTCAGGGCGATTGTTGAAGTTTCCACAGAGTCCACATGTGCTATTTTGGTAAGTGTACGGCAAACTGATCCGGACATATAAATATTTGTCATATGACACCATCAGGCCAAAGTCAGTGCTGACGATCACAGAGAAACCTGACTGATAAACCTGGATAGAGCCGTTTCTGAGGGAAAACGGTACGGTTGCAAAGCTTCCATTGACCTGTAAGGATGGCAACAAAAATAGTTACAAATATAAACACAACACAAAATGTAGGGTCTATGTTACCGGTAGTAAGAAATTCCTGTTACCTTGGCCTGACCCTGATGTCCTTTAACCAGCTCAATAGTTTCATCATGGACAAAGACTTTGACCAGTTGTGTCCATGAAACATGCCTGCTGCCCTGATGCCCGTTCTTCCCCTCCACTCTGTAATAGGGCAGTCCATTCTGACACTGCTCTGACAGAATGTAAGTGCATGTGCCTTGAAAGTGAAACCCTGAGTTGTCAAAGGTGTAGTAATGTGGATCTCCACTGACGGTGCAGGTTCGTCTTTGCACTGTCTGGCAGGAGTACTGAAAGGCAGCTGGCCGACAGATTTGGGAGAAGGAGCAGGGATTGCTGGAGCATTGCAGCCCTTGGTTGGTGCAGGTGCACTTCTGTGCACATGTGCTGTCACTCCAGAAAGAGTCGCCAAGTTGAACAGGCTGACCTTTAAACAAAAAAAAAGAGCAGGCATAATTTTAAGGCTGCTGTACTGATAAATTAGTTTGGGGTGGT
>NW_015117705.1:6214-8303 GCF_001443285.1 Poecilia latipinna
GACGTCTCTGGTTCCATACATTGGAAAACGTTGAGGAGAAAAACTTGACCATGGATAATCAAAGGTCAGATGTCCATTCTGGTTCACCTGAGAAAAAGAGCTATAAGTTAGGTATCACTATTTATACACTTATATATTTACATTTTGTCTTGAGGATTACGATAATTTGGAAAGTGAATGAAAGTACATGAAGTCAGGTAACATACGTAAATCTGAGAGTAAGACTGCCCAAAATAGTTGAAGGTTCGTAGGAGTGAAATTCTAGGTGAGCTTCCATCGTCTGATCGAGAGCTTTTTGTTCCTTCAAGTGGGTAGAGGGGTCCTGCAAAATACGAGAGAGAGCACCTGATTAAATTAGACACTTTTTAGATAAAATCTATCTAAAAGGGTCAATGTTGTAACACAGTTTCTTTATCTAGACATAGAGTACAAGGTTATATGAATACTTTGCGTCACTTAAGCCAAGATAACTGTCAGAAATAAAACCTATTTGATGTGAATTTAAATGTTTAGACCATTACATTCATTTTTAGACCATTACATTAATTTTTTTATGTAACTGCCCTAGTTTCAAAACAGTAACTTCTTAATCTGTTAAACAATATTTTGCCTTCTGTTGAAACAGTAAGAGCAGACAGAAAAAACTGTCTATAAAAAAAGCTGTTTTGTGTGTGGCAAGGCTTGAAAACATTATTTTAACTGCAATTACAATTATTTTTATAATATACAAGTTTGCCAACCTAGCAGTACGTCATTTAATAAAAGCAATTAATAAAAAGTATATTTAGAGTCAAAGCATAGCTTTAAACTTTAAGCTTTACTCCAGTTGTAAAAACACAGAAATTATTGATCATGAAATTAAGATGAAAATGTCAGTTTCAGTAAGACCTGATTTTGTGTGACAAGACTTAGACTCTTCATTTTTATTTAAATGACTAACATGTTTGTATCAATTAAAGAAAAATTAAATCAATAATGAAAAAATAATAGCTACAGGCAAAGGAGAATAAGTCTAAAATTTAAGCTTGCCTCGATTATGAGTTGTCACTTGAGCTATAAAAAGATCACTAAATATGAAATTGTGATGCAAGGATCAAGCCATTACATTCATTGGAGTAACTAATGTTTCACAATGTAATGTATACTTATACATCAATTAATTCAAAAAGAAAAAAAAATCTCATGATGAATTCCGAGAATAAGTCTAAAATTTAAGCTTACTTTGACGAGTTGTGGTTGGAGCTGCAGTGGTTGAAGTTGTTGTTGCAGCTGTTGTGGTTGTGGTTGGAGCTGCTGGGATTGGAGCTGAAGTGGTTGTAGATGGAGCTACTGTGGTGGTTGTTGTTGCAGCTGCTGTGGTTGGAGTTGTGGTTGGAGCTACAGTGGTGGTTGTTGGAGCTACAGTGGTTGGAGTTGTGGTTGTAGCTGTTGTGGTTGTTGTTGGATCTGCTGGGATTGGAGCTGCAGTGGTTGTAGTTGGAGCTACAGTGGTTGGAGTTGTGGTTGTGGCTTTAGCTGCAGTGGTTGGAGTTGTGGTTGTGGTTGTAGCTGCAGTGGTTGTAGTTGCAACTGCTGGAATTGGAGCTGCAGTGGTGGTGGTTGTGGTTGGAGCTGCTGGGTTTGGAACTGCTGTGGTTGTGGTTGGAGCTACAGCGGTTGGAGTTGTGGTTGTGGTTGTAGCTGCAGTGGTGGTGGTTGTGGTTGGAGCTGCTGGGATTGGAGCTGCAGTAGTTGTGGTTGGAGCTACAGTGGCTGGAGTTGTGGTTGTTGGATCTGCTGGGATTGGAGCTGCAGTGGTTGTGGTTGGAGCTACAGTGGTGGTGGTTGTTGTTGTAGCTGCAGTGGTTGTAGTTGCAACTGCTGGGATTGGAGCTGCAGTGGTTGTGGTTGGAGCTACAATGGTGGTGGTGGTTGTTGTTGTAGCTGCAGTGGTTGTAGTTGGAGCTACAGTGGTTGGAGTTGTGGTTGTTGTTGCAGCTGCTGTGGTTGGAGTTGTGGTTGGAGCTGCTGTGGTTGTTGTTGTTGCAGCTATTGTGGTTGTTGTGGTTGGAGCTGCTGTGGTTGTTGTTGTTGCAGCTGTTGTGGTTGG
>NW_015117705.1:14301-14811 GCF_001443285.1 Poecilia latipinna
GAGGCAAGACAGAGGATGGGTTTAAAATTTAAGTTCACCTTCATGATGAGTTGTGGTTGAAGCTGTTATAGTTGTCAGAACTGCTGGGATTGAAGCTGCAGTGGTTGTATTTGGAGATACTGTGGTTGTTGTTGTTGCAGCTATTGTGGTTGTTGTGGTTGGAGCCGCTGTGGTTGTTGTGGTTGTCATTGGAGCCGCTGGGGTTGTTGTTGTTGTTCTTGCAGCTATTGTGGTTGTTGTGGTTGGAGCTGCTGGGACTGGAGCTGCATTGGTTATAGTTGGAGATGCTGTAGTTGTTGTGGTTGGAGTCACTGTGGTTGGAGTTTCTGTGGTTGTTGTGGTTGGAGCTGCTGTGGTTGTTGTTGTTGCAGCTGTTGTGGTTGGAGCCACTGAGATTGGAGCTGCAGTGGTTGCAGTTGGAGATGCTGTGGTTGTTGTAGTTGGAGTCGCTGTGGTTGGAGCTTCTGTGGTTGTTGTGGTTGGAGCCGCAGTGGTTGTAGTTGGAGATGC
>NW_015117706.1:0-1268 GCF_001443285.1 Poecilia latipinna
AAGACGTGCAAAGACATCTTTGGAGAATTGCAAGAGCAAATCTAATGTGTTACTTCTGTGTAGAAAGTTTTATCCTCTTGTATTTAATTTATTCAAATAAGGCGTATCTTTGCTCATCCAACCAGGAGCTATCTCTGACCCTCTCTCTGAAGCCTAAAACCCCTGCCGTGTTTATGGCCTTTCACAGATGAGTGTGAAAAGCTACAACTTCCACTGTATTGTTTTCCCACAGACAAAAGGCAGTTCAAACGATCCTAGCAAACCATCTGCTGTAACTACAAGTAAAATAACGGTCAATAGGCCAGAATAAGTTACTGATTTAAAACCACAATTTAGGCCATTTGAATCAAGACATGCTTAGTTTTAAAACTAGCTTATTTTAAATTTATTTTCTCAACAGTCTTTTGAAGAAACTTTGCTGGAAATAACTAAATGGGCAAATAATCACATTTCTGAGTGTCCATATCTNTGCCTCAAACTCTGCTCTCAAGGCAAGATGCCAGAGATCACCAAACTTTTTTTTTTAGTATTGGACAATGTTAAGAGAGGAAAAATTCTTGAACTTTAAAAACCTTTTGACTCGTTAAATCCTCTCTTATGCCCGGATTCAGAAAAATGCTGTGCGCAAAGACTGAGATCACGCAGAGATAACAGCGTCACAATAATCAGCATTTATTCAAGACAGACCCATACTATCACCAGACAAACACATCACAAAACATCAGAAACCTCAGAGCACAAACAACACATGAATTTACCTGAGAGAGAAAAAGACAAAAAAAAGACAAAATGGAAACGACAAACAAAAAGCAAAGACGTCTTTGGAGAAGTTGCAAGCGCAAAATCTGATTTGTTACTTCTGTGTAGAAAGTTTTATCTTCTTTTCTTTAATTTATTCAAATAAGGCATATCTTTGCTCCTCCAACCAGGAGCTATCTCTGACCCTCTATCTGAAGCCAGGAACCCCTGCTGAGTTTACGGCGTTTCACAGATGAGTGTGAAAAGCTGGAACTTCTCCTGATTGTTTTCCCACACAGACAAAAGGCAGTTCAAACGATCCTAGCAAACCATCTGCTGTGACTACAGGTAACATAAAGGTCAAAAAGTCAGAATACATTACTCATTTCAAAACCACAATTAAGGTATTTGAATCAAGACATGTTAAGTTTTAAAACTAGCTTATTTTAAATTTATTTTCTCAACAGTTCCCTCTTTTAATCTCTTAATAGAGATTACACTCTAAAATATAAGTTTAAAATATACTATGT
>NW_015117706.1:6404-8224 GCF_001443285.1 Poecilia latipinna
GGGGGAGAAAATGCAGAACAAAGGAGGGTTTCCACCCAACGTACTCCATCCCCCGTCAGGATGTCTTTGATCCTTGAAGTGCGACCTCCTGCCGAATCCAGCTGAAGCATGCTTCATCAATAACAGTCAGAGGTCACATAAGCATCAGCGTGACCCAAGTAACGGGAAACAGCAGGTAATCTCCACCGACCTCAGTTAAAATATAGGAGGTGTCGACCCTTCCAATTGTCAGTCCGGCATCAAAGGCACAGTTTGTAGTTGCAGCACAGTGGGCAGCTATGTCTTGGCTTAAAGCAACAGCAGACACCCGAAGCCAGATGCCAAGCGACACCATCATCTCACACCTTCCAGCATGGTGCCAAGCCTCAGAAACCCACCCCCGAGACCGACTTCAACCTCCAAGAGCAGAACTGCCAGAGAAAAATGATACAAGTTAACTAAAAAATTCAACAAAAGTCTATGCCAACTTTGCTCACTCAAATGAATTTTCACTTCTCTGTGTTATGTTAAGTCTCCACAGAGCACTCCGCCATTCCTCTCGCTTCACAACCCAAACTCTGTACAGACAAGAAAAATAGAATTAAGCAAGACGTTTCACAACCAAATGTGGCAGAACTAATGAAGTAAGGTCACTTACTGTTTGAATCAATAAATGTCAGTACCTCGATGACATTCACTCCGCTTGTGCCAAATATCAACTACAGATTTTAAAATCACAACCTCACAAACTCATTAAAGAATTAGAACAAACTCTAGAATGTCCTAGTACTAACACTTATAAAAGTTGTGATTGAATTGCACTTTGTCAAATAATTATGAATTTCATATTGTTCTACTATATACCAAACATCCTTACCATTGTCCCACGCTTCAAGACAAAGTCCTATTGCAAAATTTAGATCAAAATAAAACCATTACTGTAATACTGAGATCTTCAAAACAGCTTCTATTTTATGTTTAAAATGTCAGAAGTTATTCACATTTTATTTGAATTTCATAGCAGTTTTAACCAAAATTTTCCTCAAAATTAACAATTTACACCCAACTGTATATAATCAAAGTCAGCAGTGATGCAGAAATCTATCAAAAATTTTAAATGAAATAAAGATGACATAGATGTTGTTTTAAGCTGTTCTATTTTAGATGATCAAATCTAATTTAGTAGAAGCTTCTATATCACATACACCATATTTTAGTCGTGCAGGAAGGCAATATGACTCTACATTAAAGAAATCCATAATTCACCATTATTGAATGAAAAAAATCAAAATTATTGATTAACTAATTTACAATTAACCGTATCCAAAAATTTACCAGGAATTAGGGTCTATTTCTCTTTCTCGCCCTGTTGATATAATAAAATTATCATTTTGAAAACAATTTGGAATCTATATAATTTGCTGAAAAACTAAAATATTGTAACATGTTCCACCATTTCTCCAAATCTTCCATCTAGTATTCAAAATAGACTGGGATGTTTTAAATTTCAAAGTTCTATCAATAATCTCCTATCTCTATAATATCCCCCTGTGTTTTTCTTATTTCCAAAAAGAAAAACAATTTAGAGGTGGAAAACCAAAATAGGGGACTTTCCCCATTGTGCTAAAATTCCAACATGTCCAATCAGTTACCCACGTGACATATAAACCAAGTTAATTTAGTTAGAAGTTAGGTTAGTTTGTTAGTGTTGTTAGTCAAAGTGGACGAGACAGTTTCCTAATAACTACATTTATCTGCTTTAAGCCAAGGCCGAATTCTCGTTTCGTATTAATTCTACTGCACAAGCAGATGATTCAGCTTTCTCCAGATTGTGATAACAA
>NW_015117706.1:12639-15279 GCF_001443285.1 Poecilia latipinna
ACTATTGTTGAATGAACAACTCAATATTATTGATTAACAAGTTTACAATTAACCGTATCCAAAAATTTACCAGGAATTAGGGTCTATTTTTCCTTCTCCCCCTGTTGATATAATAAAATCATAATTTTGAAAACAATTTTGAATCTATGTCACTGTTATATAATAATTTGCTGAAAAACCAAAATATTATAAGATGTTCCACCATTTCTCCAAATCTTCCATCTAGTATTCAAACTAGACTTAGATGATGTAAATTTCAAAGTTCTATCAGTAATATCTTAACTTTACAATATCCCCCTGTGTTTTTCTTATTTCCAAAAAGAAAAACAATTTAGAGGTGGAAAACCAAAACAGGAGACTGTCCCCATTGTGCTAAAATTTCAACATGTCCAATCAGTTACCCATATGAAATATAAACTAAGTTAATTTAGTTAGAAGTTAGGTTAGTTTGTTAGTGTTGTTAGTCAAAGTGGATGAGACAGTTTCCTAATAACTACATTTATCTGCTTTAAGCCAAGGCCGAATTCTCGTTTCGTATTAATTCTACTGCACAAGCAGATGATTCAGCTTTCTCCAGATTGTGATACCAAAATATGTAATCATCACCTTCAAGATTGTCCGTAAACCAGTAATACAAGTAATTTTATGAAACAAAACCTTTACTGTCCCTAAATAGTTTCAAAATAAGAAAAACATCACACAGCTACTCACTAAAGTGACGTCATATTTACAAAGCGCTTCCTGAAAACCCATCAAAGGCCATCTGCATACACATTCACTCTCATTTACACTCAAGCAGACCCATCAACACCCCATTGTAAGAAAGATGCAGGATGTTACCCCAGATAAAGCTGACCAAACAAATTGAGTTGTGATTTTCCCCCAACACTCTCGTGAGAGCAGGAACACAACCCCATTCTCAGTATTTGAAGGCATCTATACATTAGTCGACCCATAATGTAAGAAATATACTTTCCAATTCTCCTTGACAACATTGGGCAAACACATTAAGTAGTGTAATTCACCTACAGCAACTGAAAAGATTCCCATGTTCACCTGTAATTTGTTCGTCACACTCCAATATGTGAAATAAAGAAATTCGTGAACCATAAAGTTAGAACTTCCCAATTTGTACTGATTCCACCTTCCAAACACATATTTACCCAAATTTCAAACCAAAATTTGTCCTGTTCAAAGTCTTAAACACAATTATTATAACACCATGGTTGAAAGGAACATAATTATCCAGTAGCTCCAAATGTTGTTCAGTTCTGAGTGAACCTATTTCAAAAACTCCATTTTATACACACAACCGTATTTCATGATAGCCCACTGTTATTAAATGGCTACCCAGTAACTAGACCCCTGTAGGAAAACCCCAAAAACCGTCCATGTGGTCTTGTAATATGCAAAATGGGCTGCACACAAAGATCGTCCTACAAGAAACAAAGACATTCATTAGTGTTTCAACATGTCCTACATTAACAGTGTAGAAAACACTGTCAAGGAGAAAAACATCAGCCATATCTTCTCATTCCTGCTTCCTTGTTCCAATCAGTGAGGGTGTTCCATCCTGTGTCAGAAAACCTAGAAATTGAAGTGTTTGTCAATATTACAATATTATAAAAAAGCAATGAGATCATTCCAGTGCTCCAGCCTGGAACTGACGCCACACATTTCTCCCACTGAGAAAGTAAAAACATCTGTAAATCTGTTATTTTGTACTTTTCATTTCAACATAAAACACAGTTCTAAAAGAAATTCACATCAAAATCCAAGAATCCTGAAAGAGTGAGCTGGAAATGTCAGTGTTAACAGAACTGAAGCACTCCCAAAATGCAAATGGAGTGGTCACTCAGGCCCCCTGCTCCGTGACAAAGAACCTGTAAAACCTGTAACCAAAATGGAGAAGAAATCTCTGTCCCACAGAAGCATGAGTTAACAGAAACACAGCAACATAACATCCAGCAAAACAGACAAACACACAAGACACAAATCTCCTCTGCACAATCTCAACACAACTCAGACAGAGACAGACAGCAGCGCGCGGTGAAACATATAACGGCGGAAGACAGACACAAAATCAGTAATAGATCAACCGCAGCCAAGCACAGATACACAGAAACACAGACGACGTCGTAGTTCAGCCAAGAAAAGACAGAAAAGAAAAGAAAATGTCAGGCGCCGGCTAAAAAAATGTACGATGCATCTTTTAATCTTCCAACTTCACTTTTACAAATCTCTTTTATTTTCATTTCAACTTCACAGTCCTTCAAGGTGACTCAACCTGTACCAAATTAATTATGCTCAGTCCTTTATACTCTTTGGCAACTCGATTCAGGGTCCCAGAGAAAGACGATACATCCAGTAACAGACTTCTACTTACGGCGACCCGGTTCAGAGAGCCAGAGTAAAGGTGATTCAACCTGCTATCAGTCCTTTTACTCCTGGCAACTCAATTCAGAGTCCCAGAGTAGGGTGATTCAACCCGCTTCAGTCCTTTTACTCCTGGGAACTCGATTCAGAGTCCCAGAGTAGGGTGATTCAACCCGGTTTAGTCCTTTTACTCCTGGAGTAGGGTGATTCAACCCGCTTCAGTCCTTTTACTCCCAGAGTAGGGTGATTCAACCCAAACCTATC
>NW_015117707.1:0-14809 GCF_001443285.1 Poecilia latipinna
GTGTGTGTGTGTGTGCGTGTGTGTGTGTGTGTGAATGTGGGCGGTGTAATTATATTTTGTTTTTGATGACTGAGTTCCAGTAGTGATGACTTGCACAGCTGCTAATTTATGTCTCTCATCATCTACCTGCATCTCCTGGTCTCCAGCTGACCAGAAGATATAGACTCCGACTCTGGATCCCAAGTCTGATCATCAGAAAACAAAGACAGTGTCTCCTTCACAATGTTGGCTCCACCAGAATCACGTAACCTGTGACTTTGGCTATGAGTTTACAAAAACAGTTTAGCCTTTGAAGAGTAGAGACCAAGGCGATGGCAATGGAGAGACTCAATGTGGCTGCAGTATGTTGCTACACCAAATGGGAACGTATTCTTCTGCTGATAATGTCTTACAGAGCAAAACTAAGTTAAATATTGATATCAAATCTAAACACTGAGAAGCAGCTGAGTTCAACAGAGAAAATAATTTGACAATGAAGGTTTTAATCAAAAATAGTTACATAAAAATGACCGTCACATATCCTCCAAATTTAGATCTACGTCAGGCTTACATTTAATGTCTTAATCTACTAGTGCTAAGTTTCACAAATCAGTGACAATGCTCACTGGGGAGCTTTCCTTCTTCCCTGAACTTATTTTCTACCCAAGCTTTTCAGATCTGCAGGATGTTACGATGAAATATTTAGGTAGAATGCTGCATGATATGCTATTGACTAGTGTTTGTGAAGCAGCTTTTAGTAACCAATATTTAGCCACTGAGAAAAGCAAATGGAAATACATGGGTACAGAATGTCTTGTTTAAATGTAAGAAATGACTACAAGTACAGCAGTGCAAACTGGGAAAGGAGCTGGAGGTAAGACTCGAACAAACACAAAGGTGTTAGATCCTACTGTGGAAAACAACATCTTGTCTTTCCTCCATTCAAACCCTCGAATGAACACAAGCGTAGCCTCCTATCAAACACTGCATGACACAGGTGAATCCTACCCAGACATTTCACCAACTCCACCTTCTTTTGGTCCAATAAATCTGAGATTTTCCAGATATGTTCGGTTATGGTTGCATGTAAGAAATCAACTGCAGCCAGTTACAAACTCCTCTTCTGGAAAAAGCAACCCCTCCCTTGCAATGAATGGAAATGAGTTAAAAAAATCAAGTATCTTTTTCAATATGCAATAAACAGCCCAGAGCATAGTCATATCATGTCTTTAGTTGTGCGTGTTTTTCTTGGAACCGCTCCAGAGAAATGTCAGTAGTGATAGTTCGCCTTTGGGCAGCTGTTTGAGAAAATGTAGGTACACTACCCAGACATTCAAGTACTCAGACCTAAAAAGAAAAGAAAAAAAATGGACGCAAACAAGAACTTGATCTCACTTAAGACTGAGCTTTTCCTTCTGCCAAAAGCTTTCTTTCACTCAGAGCTAGAGAACAAACTCCAAACACACGCCGAACTTTCTGTCTTCCATCCCAACATGAGGCTAGAGATCAACTAAAAACCTTCCGTCTAATTCAAGTAGTCAAACCCTGAGAGGCTGGGACCCCTTCTCTGTTAATGCACCTCATGTGACTCTGACCTCCCTCTGAGCCCCTTGGTCAGAAGAACAGACCCCCCTGCCCCCCTCCCTTAGCGGCATGACTAGCTGTCTGAGGAATGAGGAATGCCTTGTCATGGAACAGATGGAGACCCTCAGACAATGGAGCCGCATGCGTTTACAACGCCCTGTATAGCAAGGCATGTGCCAATTGTCTAAGCGTGTGCATGTCTATATGTGTGTGTGCATTCTTAAAGCATACCCCCACCCCCTCCCCAAATTCAGGAACTCACACTGGAGGTGCGTTCGAGGCCACATCAAAAAATCAGCACTGAATGGCATTCACTTATAGGCTCCAAAACATCATGATGCTTTAAGGAGGAATCATGGAGACGGCTATAGCTTGCTGATGATGTTTCAATCCCAAAGTGTCTCCTTGCATTTACTAGAAAAGAAAGCCACACACACGTTACAGCTAAATCGATATTTAATGATGTCATCCTCGCGACAATAATGACGCAATAAAACCCAGTATCACGACAGGACTGCTGGAGCAGGGTTCATTAATGAAGCCGCGTATTTGTATAACAACGCAGTAAAGTTGCAGCGTTTGACGGTCCATCCTTTGCGCTGCTGCTGCTGCTGTAGGATGCCCAAAGCCTGCCGGTAGCTGTGTGTAAGGGCAGATCTGAGTCTCTTCAGGAAACGGGTCTGCTGCCTGACTATGAATCAGGGCTGTGTACGATTGTAGCAGAGACTGAAGCGGCCGCATTTCATTCATTTTACACTATATGAGCCATATGGAGAGATGCGAATCGCGTTGCAGCACAGTCTGAAATGCATAATGACCTCTACACTCAATAATTCAACAACACGCTGCTAGAAATCTCGTTTGCATCGTTATTTCTTGATTGTTAAGACATCAGCGGGTTTTAACACTGGAAATATCAGGGATGAGTGCCAGACTGAATCCCGTGAACTCACCCAAGAGATCGGCGGATGATCGGCTCCCCTCTGCTCCTCCTCTGAGTAAATCCAGGACCCCGGACGGTAAAATACTAATTCAATCGAGGAATCTGGGATAGGGAATTTCGCGAAATCGTTTTCATCCACACTAGGAAAGCGACGTGTGGAAGCGACGTGAAGCCGCAAACCGACCTGATCGATGAAAGCACTCCTTAGAATAATAATAATAATAATAATAATGTTTGGTTGTTGTTGTTTTGTTTTTGTTTTTTTTTTTTTTTTTTTTTTTTTAAAGGGTTAAAATCAGCGGTTCTCTCCAACTCATGCAACCAAAGCGAAATTATTAGAAGAAATAAACCAGAATGTGTGTTTTCGGAGGGTATTCTTTGGGAATTTGGTGCGGCTGTAGTAATCGCGGATGCTTTGGTTGTTGACTGTGCACTTACTGGGCCGCTTCCCCCGGCTCCACCCGCTAACCCAACCTTCCCAGTGCGCCCATTGGCACAGGCAACCGGACATGCAAATCCAAGCTTCCCATTGATGTTTTCCAAAAAAAAAAAAAAAAAAAAAAAGAAAAAAAAGAAAGAAAGAAGGGGAATGGGTTCGCTTTCAGCTTCTCTACTGCGCCATCGTGTGGCGTAATACGTCTTACTTGCAGGGAAGTTCACCTTCCTCCAAAAAAATACTGTATTAAAGTGTACAAAGGTCCCAGATAGAGTGCGTTATATGCTTTTGATTATAATATATGTTATGTGATAGACTAAAAACTAAGAAAATAATGTACCTTTTTAACAATTTTTAAAACAAAAATCTGAAAAGTATGGCGTGCATGCACACAGATTCAGACAGACCAAAACCAATCTAGTACAACCAATTGCCTTTAAAACTCACCAAACTAAAGAAAAAAAACTGCCCATGTGTAATTTAATCGAAGCATTCAATCGAAGCAGCCGTTGTGTGAAGGCCTCAGAGGTTTGACAGAGAACATTCACCCAACAACAGGATCGTGAAGACCAAGAAACAGAGCAGACAGGTCAGGAAAATAAAGGTGTGGAGATGCTAAAAATAGAATTAGGTTATAAAACACATCACTTTTTGGAGCATTGCTCAATGCAACATCTAAAAATGGAAAGATGGAATAACAGAAATTCCAATAGTGACAGACATCCAGAAAGCAAGTTTTCTTTTTTTTTTATTTTGCAAAAAAATATAAGAAATGTTTTTTTTTAGACATCTGCAAGAAGTCCTATTCAAAGATCGGACAAGCCAGACACAGGACACAGCACACAAGTGAGTGAAGATGCTTTGGTTAGGCCTACCTGGCATAGTCCATAGAAAATGTTATCTTTCAGTTCCCAATCTGAGTTTTTCCCATTCCCCAATGATCCTCTTTGCACAATGTCAATGTTCATTAATACGCTGGTTTTTAGTGGAGCTGACTTCAAAGCGGTCAAGTTAAAGCACCAATAAAAAGCTCAGAGACAAAATTCAACAAAAAAAGAGCTGTTTCTGCTCCAATGAAGCGTGGCCAGCTGCCTCTCACACGCAAAGGAACGCTCCAACTTTCCATCGAAGGAAACTACATGAAAAGAAAGTACTTTTTCTTCTCCCTCCTCAACATGTGCTGCACTCATTAACTGTGGCTGATTCCCAGAGCTTGAAAAAATAAACCTGTGATTTTGTTGCTGTGTAAGAGCCTGACACACTGTAGGAACAGCTCAGCAGATGTTACCTCAGTGGAGCGAGGCTTACAGCGAGCACTAATAAGATGCAGTAAAGGAATGCATAAACTGAAAAAAACAAAAAAAAAACAAGCTGTTACAGTTGAATCAATAAACTTTCAGTGGTTCAGTGTAATGCTGTTGCCTTGCAGCAAGAAGTTCGAATCCACGTCTGAAATTTTTCTGCAGAGTTTGGACGTTCTCCCTGTAAATAGACTAAATAGACTGGTTCTCTCTGGGTCCTCCTGGTTCCTCTCAAAGTCCAAAAACATGATTCGGATAATTGAGCTTTCCAAATCCCCCTTCCTCCCCAGACATGTACAAGTGAGACAGCCTACACACTTGACTCAGTTATACCAGTTCTGTCATGAGGAATGGAAGTTCTGCAAAATATAATGAGAAGCTTGTGAAAGGAAACCCAAAATGTTTGACCCAAGTCAAATAATACCAAATATTGAAGTAATGCACTTAAACTTTTACATTTGAAGACATTAACAAATACATTTCTGACCTATTCTTTTATTATTGTGGTAGTTGGCAAATACAAATTTTGATAATCACGACTGACATAAATAAAACAAGAGAGTTTTGGTCTGATTTAACTTCAGACAGAAGAAAAAAAAAAGTCTTTTCATTCAGTGTAAACTTCTGGTTTGAGCTGTAAGCAGTTTCCCTGACAACCACAGCTAGGATGTCTGATTCTTTTGCAACAGCTGCCTCAGAGTGCTGAAGCTTCGCTTGCTAGCATGTTGGACTTTAGCATCAACATTGATATTTATTTATTTTTTGGCATGTCTGGACTGGATGGGTTGTTACTGACATCTGGTGATAATTTAGTCTCAATTGCACTTAAAATATATTTATTTAGAACATTTCTGATGTGTTCAATCCTTATTTTACTCACAGCTTACATATGAAGTACATAATACCTAACTAGCACAAGATTCTTCCCAGATCTAAGGTCTGGTTTCCAATACAAATCAAACACACCAATAACATGCTCCAGTCATCCTTTTTTAAAATTTCTAATGGCTAGCTTCTCTGAATATAGACCCATCAATGCCTCCATTATCTCAAGGCTTAAGTATCTAAGCCTGTAATTATGCTTGCATGTCGATGCAAGACAATTGCAGGAAACCATGGGGTCAAATATGGCCTCCAGTTAGTGACGTTTCCACAGTTGGGTTCTAAAAGCTGAAATGGAAAGATCAATCTGTGATCAAGAAAAACCTCGACTTTCGGCCGTTCAAGGTCAGCAACAAAAAAAGGCCAACCCTTAAATAGACACCTCAATAAGTCTTGCATTTTATTTATACAAAAAGAAAGCATACGAGGAAATAACATATTCTCTAGACACAATGTCGCTAATGAGTTTAAAATAAGCACATTGGAGTTTTATGGCAAGTAGACTTTATAATGAAAGGCCATTATTCTGCAGGTTTCCATTAGACCGTCTAATTCCTCTGATAATCTGCTCATCCAGTCTGGCGGGCATCACATTTAGGTGAAAGCTTTGTTCACAGACTCATTCTCCAACAAAGGAAAGCCTTTGGCAGCATCAGATATCCTCTGCAGAGACTATTATTTGGAGGGCAGACATTTTCTTTTCAGGAATATGACTGGCCTTGCTGTCAATAGATTTTAAGTTGCATTCTTTTCTTTTTTTAAATCATGGCAAACACTTGAGGAGACGTGTTTGTTGTGTTAAATAAAATTTAAAACTGTTTCACCAGTAAATTGAATCATTTGCTTCAGTTTTTTTTACAGTAATTCAACAGAATACTATGACATTTTTACATTATCGTCTATATAGGAGCTCAGTTGAACCTCAGATGGCTCATGTTGCAGGTTATCAATGCTGAAGATGTCCAGTCCAGAGCCTCCACCTCAGGCTAATTCTTCTAGCACAGCGATTCCTGCTTATTTAGGGCAAGAACAATGGTCCCTCAGCTTGTCTAGGCGCTGGCCGGTGCCATTCTCTCAGCCTGCCTCCTCTGCATGTAGGCGTTGTACACGTCCAGGAACATGTCCCTGCAGGGTATGCTGGCTTTCAGTTTGGAGCAGATCAGGAAGGAGCCGGCCATCTTGCGGTGGAGAGAGTAAGTCTCCTCAGGGGGCGGAGTGAGGCGATGGCGCAGCATGATGGGGACGAGGTTCTGGATGCGCTGCGTGGTGCTCTGTGCGCCAAAGTCAAAGGGCTCGGTGGACGCAAAGGCTTCGCCAAGGATCATCACAGCCTCAACATGGGCATCCTTAAAGGTCTGATGGCAAACAAGAAGCTACGTTAAGTTGTCTCTTCTTCATGCCCCTATCTACGGTGCCTTGCAAAAGCTTTAATGCCTGTTAAACTTTTTCACATTTTGCCACCTTACAGCCACAAATCTCAATGCAATACACTGAATTTTAAGTGCAAGACCAACAACAAAAAAGAGCATCTTAAAGTGAGGTGCAAGCACATCCGCAAGTCTTTTGCACTGATTCTACATTTTTGTAGTTCTGAAGAAAATCTTTGCAAGTTAGTTTAACCTCAGTCAGAATGGATTGACAGCATGTGTGAACATCAGTTTTCAAGTTTGCCACAGATCCTTAAGATCCCTGTTTACTTTGCCCTAAATCGAAGGCTAGTCGGTTTGCCTAGACAGTTTGGTTCATTTGGGGAGGTGTGAATGTGCAATCTTACTCTGATGTGGACCAAAAACAGTGAACTTTGTTCTGTTTAAAAACCTAGGTCTTGGTTTGGTTGAAGTGAACTCTGGTGCGGTTTGAATGTATATGTGAATGCCAAGTGGACTGGATATCATTCCATTCCAAAAGCAAGAACCAGACTACAGCGCATGCATTCTGGGTAAATACAACCAAAACAATAGTGTTGGGCGAAAGAAATGGATCGTGTTTTTTTTTTTTTTTAACCAGTGACACTAAACACTTCAGTGACACATTACACTTCATTGTTGTTGGGCTCAGCGCCTTCTTCAGAGGTTTCTGTGTCACTTCCATCAGTGGTTTTTGGTGCAGTGCCACCACAGGCGAGGGGGTGAAATGTTTTTTTCAAAGGGTTTAGTTTGTTTGACATTGCAGTATGAAAACCAAAGGCACAAGCTGAAAATGAAACAAATGTTGCAATTTTGGTCTCAGGACTATCAGGTGTCAAAACACTATATGTTGGATTTAAGTCTGGACTTTGACTGGGCCATCCAAGCACATGATTATCCTTTGATCAAAATCATTCTACTGTAGCCCTAGCTATATGGTTAGAGTTGTTGTCTTATGAAAAGGTGAGCCTGCAAATCATCCACGCGGTGTGTTGAGGTTGGTGTGTAGTGGTAAATTCCACCACACTGGGTTTAATATTGAGTTCAATTTTGGTCTAAACTGTTCTGATCAGTAACATATGAAGGCAGTTGGAAAAGAGGATGGGAGGTATGAAATGACATCAAGCACAGAATGCAAATAACAAAGGTCAGATTAGGCTGAAGAAAACACTACATTAAAAATAAATGAGCAAAGCAGATGCAGCAGATTTAATTAAAACAGCCCACCTTGGTCTCAAAGCCTGTCAAGAACTTCAGGTCTTTGGATTTGGACAGGACGGTGTCCCGATCACCAACAGAAGCTGCATAAACCACCTGGACACATGATGTGAGAGTCCTGACAAAACCATCATGTAGCTGCAGAAACTGCATTAGCGCCATTAGCAGCTGCAAAATGTCTACATGGATGAGTTTCCTTGGTAGTCAGATCCTCAGTGTTCAATTATTCAGAGAAAATCTTCCTTCATAAATCATGTATTGAGATTCACAACAGTCAGCATACCTGGATGTAGTCATCTGTGAAAGTTTCTGGGTAGCCTCTGCAGGCTCCAAAGTCTAAGAGGACGACCTGCAGACAAGGATCGGGGTTAGGATTCGTGCTGCATATCAGAGGAAGACGAGTTCAAAAGGTTCCATTGTGTTAAACACATTCTCCAAATGCAGATTCCTCACTTTGTTGGTTTCAGAGTTGTAAAAGAAGTTGGCCCAGTTTGGATCAGTCTGCATGAACCTGAACTCAAACAGCTCCCTCAGACATAAGTGCAGGATGTTGTAACAGATCTGCAAAGGAAACAAGACAAGGATTTTATTCCTAAATGCATCTGATGGTCATGTCATAAAGCTTTGCAACAAAGTGGATCATCCTTGGGAAAAAAAATATATTTATATAAACAAAACAACAGCATTTAGATGACAAGATATTCATATTACTTTTGTTTATATGCAAGATGCAGATATAGCAAAGCTTGTGATCACTGCATCCTTGCAAAAACAATTTTTGCAAATAAATATACAAATATTTCACTCCAACGCCTAAAACCCATGTGCTTCTCGAGTCAAACTGTACCTGGTTCCTCGTTTCCTGATCCAGGTCTATGCAGCAATCCAGAGGGACTCCTTGCACCAGCTCCATGGATATCACCCTGCGTGCGGACAACTCGCCGATTACCTCTGGGACCTGGAAATATGGGTCACCCTCCAGCAGTGACCTGCAGGCCAGAGATGTGTTGTCCAATAACAGCAAAAAATAATTAAAAAAAATAAATAAATCTTTAACAAGAGTTTGGAAAAAGTGGTTTGAATTTGACATGATGCAAGTCAGTGCACTGACAAACCGCTTTGTGGCTAAGACGTATAAAATTACCTGAACTTCTTGGCGCTCTCTGCTTCCCTCTTATAGTCGCACTCCCACCCCAGCTCTCTCTGGAGAACCTCCAAGCTGCTGTCTGCAAACAGTCCTGTGGACAAGTGGAGCAAAACTCAGCATGTAAAAACAACCAGAGCATAACCGTTCACTTCATTGTTGAATGTGGCATTTCAGATGATGTGTGTGGGAAAAAAGAAGGAGTTGAATCAGTAAGACTTTGTGCAGAAGATTTTGTCTTTAACCCTCATCAACACCTGATGCCACAATAATGTTTCAGGCTAGACAACATTTCTAAAAGACACTTGTATATTATTAATTAAAGCATAAATAGCCACCTGGAAAATGATCCTAACATTTAGTTTCCTGCATCTCATTCCTTCTATTTGCATTTTTTGGTTCCATCTGTTTAACAAAAATGTTAAAGTTGATAAAACCCAAAAGAACAATAGATGGTGTGGAACTGGAGAGCTGGTACAACTGTAGCACCACCTCATGGTCAACTGCAGTGATGACACTGAATGAAAGAAAAACATTTAAATTTAAATAATAATGTTTCACGTAATCAGCTCAATTAAAATGGCTAATAACTTCTGGACATAAAACTAAACAGCATTAATGATAATGATTAATTTTGTATAAATTAATCGTTATAGGTATAAAAAAAAAAAAAAAAAAAAAAACGTAATCAAATGCAATCATTTTAAAATTCTTTTGCATTTGGTTACTGCATTAGTTTTGCATTTCCCTTTAGTTGATCAAGAAGAGCCAACAGAAGGAAGCTTTCCATCTTCACTTAGTGCGATGCTCTGTGTTCCTACACAGCATGCTGCTCAACACTCTGAATCTGCAGCTATAGTCTCGTTATTAATATTCCTGGTGCAAGAAGGAACTTCTTTTTTTTTTTTTTGGTTCTCATACATACTTCACAAACTGATAAATTTTAAGTTTTTTTTTTATTTTTTATCATTTAGTCACATTTCACAGTAAGGCAGGTGTGCACAAAGTATGGCCTGGGGGATTACTTCTTTTTTTTATCATAAAATAACTAAAATCAAAACTCATTTTCTAAACAGTATAAAATGGAAGTTTGAAGAGATAAAATGGAAAGAACAGGTTAGAAAATCATTGTATAAACAAAGCCTCCCAAGTATGTGACTGACAGGATTATTTATTAAAAGATTTAGTCAGTGCCCATATGAGCTCATCTCTAATACACTTAATGTTGATTTTCAGGTCTAAGCCAACAAGTCAAACAGCATTTTCTACTTTTTTAATTCCTGGGACTTTGTGCAATTTACAGACAATAAAAAACAAATATGGTTAAGAGATGATTTTACAGCAGTTAGTTAAATAATACTACTAATAATTATAATAATAAAAACACACATTTATAAGTGTTGATAATGTTTAAAATACAAATACAGGATTTTGCAGTTTGTAATAATCTCCAGGAAATTAAAACAGTTTGTACCATAAACAATAGATGGAAATGGAAGTAGGATGTCGTATTTCAGAGGAGTTATGGACTACAGTCTAGTCATTTTTAATGGAGAACGTGATTAGAGAACATTTGACTGGAAACCTATGTAAGTTTTTAATTTCACCAGTTGCACATATCAGGGTGTTCAAGTTTCTGAAGAAACTGGCGGTTGTAAGGAGGCTGATCATTTTCATAAAGGTAGTTCCTGCTCAAAAATAACTGTGTTTTAGTGTGTAATCTGTAAGAATCTGCAAGTCTAACTAACTTATGTTTTAATTTTGTTTCTCTCACTAGCAAACTTGGTTAGTGAAACAACGTAGCTTTTGGAATATTAAGCATTGCAGCCAGAAATGCTATGAAAAGAAAATGCTGCAGCGATAAAGAGTGGTAAGATATTATTAACAGCATTACCTTCTGGCAGAACCACACTCATCTTCAGTACCGACATCAGGTTGTCTATGTCACTCTGGATGCTCTCTGCTACTCCAGGGTACTGGGATGGAAATGAGAATAAAAAGATTAGAATTAAGACAAACATTGAGGGAAAGATGGTATGTCTGTTTGTGTGAACTGTTTTCTACCTGAATCTTCATGGCAATCTCTCTTCCATCCTTCAACACCCCATGATGCACCTGTCCGATGGAAGCCGCGGCAAACGGTTTATCCTCAAACGATGAGAGCTTCTCCCTCCATCCTGGCCCGAGCTCCTCCTGTAGGACTTTCTACTCAGACAGAAACACACACACACACTTTTCTGTGATTCATTCGATTCAGTCAGTCACTTTGCATCTGTCACGGATAGATCGTGCTTACGGTCATCTGCCATGTGGGCATGAAGTCTGCGCTCTGTCGGACTCTCTCAAAGATCTTCTGCAGCTGAGGGTTGATGAAGGAGTTGTCTGAGAAAAGGGAAAACATGCCAAGGTTGGAAAACAACTCTGACTGTGAGCAGATTTTCACATGAAGCCGTGACAATGGGTACCTTGTATGCTGAGCATCTGGCCTATTTTCAGAGCTGCTCCTCGAACCTTACACAGGGTGTTGACGATTCTTTCAGCGTTGGCCTCCGACAGGAAGGGCGAGTCCATCAGGGCATTCATCTCTGGAAACACCACATAAAAACAGACATGCTACAAAATGCATTCTGAGAACATATGATACTCAATATTAACAGATTACTCCTAAAAAAGAAAAAAGAAATTAGAGCAAGCTGTGATTCCCACAGAGCTCAACTCCTAAACCTTTCAAAGGCTCGTTAAACTGCTTGATCCAAAGCTAGCCCAACTTCTCAGAGTCCCAACAGCTTCCCATTAATCTGTTGAGTTTGTGAAATGTCTGACTGCAGCGAGAACACTAAACAGAGAAGTGAGAATGTCTTCACCTCCTTTTTGTTTCCCTCCTAGCGACTGCTTGGCCACCTCTGCGATGGCACCTATGCCCAGTCCGACAGCCAGTCCTGCAGGGGCCACACACACAAACATTTAATGCTGAGGCTTCTGTCGGAAGAGTTCAAGCGTTTTTCAAATGTTTTTAAAATTCTGGCAATAAGGTTTGTTAGCATTTGGTTACCACTGCCAGCATTAGTAGCACTTTTGACTATAAAAAATATACAATATATAGCGATACACTGTACATACTTGCAAGTGACATTAAAACCACCATGATGAATAATTTTAGTGTTGCGTTGAAATTGGTGGTTTTAATGTCACAAAATAGGAGAAGCATCAAGGGGTATGATTACTTTTGGAAGACACTAAAGAAATCTGGTATTTACATCTTAAAGGGAATATATTATGTAATTTTGACTTCTGAGTTTTATATCATAGCATTTGATTTACAGCATTTGGTTGTGCTATAAAATGGAACTGTGCCTGGAAAATACATAACACTGCCCTTGTTAACAAGAATTTTAACTTTGTAATGAATATTCAGAAAGAAAAAAAAAAAAAACTGTCTGAGCCAAAACAGAAACAAAACAAGTTATTCTCACCGCCAAAATTAACGAGCCGGCTGATTCTTGTGGAGGGAACCTTCCTCTCCTTGGCTCGCTCACTCAGCTGAAGAAGGTGGAAAAAACTGTTATCACAAGTAATTCATAACAGTGCGAGTAAAGGAGAAAAAAAATGTGACTGAGTAGGTTTAAGAAATACAAGTGGAGTTCTGACTTTGCTTGCATTTCATCTAATGCAGCACTACTCTGCTCCAACTGACACATCAGTGCTTCCACATTATAAATTAAATGTACTAAAACACCCTGAGGTATTCATCTCCAAACCTCATTTTAAATACAAACTAGCTCAGATCAAGATTTCTCTATACACAGTAAATATTGTATAATGTGCAGTGATATACAGCGCAGGCATTTCAAACCAACCTTCTGTCTGACTGGTTTTGCCTGGCCCTGTTTTGCCTCTCTGGCTTTCTTTATGTCCTCAGGCGTGAGCTTGGCCACCACCGTGTCGTGGACAGATCTGCTCTGGCAGTAGAAGCGCCGATGGCTGTGGACGGTGTGCAGGAAGCGAGAGTTCTGTCCTGGCCAGCCCGCTCCACCTGGAGCTGTGCCTGGATCAGAAAGAGTTCCAAGAATAAGAGGAAACAGGAAATGTTCGACAGCATAAAGACATGAAGGTGATAACTTCGATCACTCTGCTGGATCAGAGTGTAACACCTGTGGTGCCATATTGACAGAGAAGGAATACGCTGAATCGATGCTTGTTCTTCCGTAGCCTGACATTTAAAGGCTGCTAGAGACGAGCAACAGAGAGTTCATGTTTATTGAGCATTTGATGTCAGCAATATATTTCAAAACTTTTGGACCACAAAAACAAAGCTTGGGTTAAACATCAAGACAAGGACATCCTGGAAAGATGAATGTAAAACCAGTGGAGAGCCAGAGTTTCAGCAGGAACGCCCACTACCAGTCTGAAGAAATAAGGTTTTGGTAATTAAGTGCAAACATTACTTTTTGTAGAGCAGACAAAGCTAAAAATTAGTGGTGGGACTTGCTTAAACCTTTTGAATCAAGTTAATTACAGAGCCAGTAATTAATCAATCATATTTTAATTGAAAGCTATATATCAACAACATAAGTAACATTTTCAATCCACAAACCCTTTTTGTTTGCGCTATTATACCCAATCAGCTTTCAAGTGTTTCAGGAATCCTTAATCATTCATTTTTGTTTCTAAAATCTGGCAAATCGAATCTGGCAATAGCACTGGGGACATCTGAGGTAGCTGCAACCATTAAAATATATGTAAACATTTACATAAGGTTAATTTTTATCAAACCATTGGTAATTGTAAACTGGTCCATTCCTATTCTGAAGTGAGAAAATAATATTCAAAGAAACTTTGTTTAAAACCACAGCCAGTGGAAATACTAGTCAATGTATCCTGAAATACATCTAAAACATTGTGAGAGCTGTCAAAAGGAAAGCTGCCCTGAGATTTCTTGACTTCCAGAGTCAAATCTCCACTAAAGAGGAGAGGGTCAGTCAGTTTGTATTTAATGGAGACCAAAGGGACAATTTATTTGGTACACTGTTGGTCAGTTATAATGAAAACATTATATTCATCCGCTTTCAAAGATATTTAGACCAAGTTCAAAGATTTCTCAGTTTCTGCCTGAGTTTTCTCTTTCTTTTAAATATGAGGTTTAAATGACTTGCAGGCATGTTTTTTTAGATTCCCTTGGTACCACAAGTTTGGTATTTTAATACCTGTGTGCATCCCTGAAGACGGTCCTACTCCTTCTTGGCTTTGCTCTGCAGTTCCAGGGGAGAACTCGGATCCCACCGCCCATCTGGCTGCTTCATCTGGGTCCATATTCTCCCAGCCTTCTGCATCCGGAAACACATCTTCCTTTATAGACTACGATGCACACACACAAACGTGACAGAAAGCATTTAGACAAAGATAGGAGCAGTCGAGCGAAACCTTTGGTGTGTCCCACAGTCACAGACAGCTTATTACACTCACTTCATTGGTGCTGCCCATAAAAGTGGCCAGCAGGCCTTCAGCCACATCCTGAGCAGCTTTGACTCCTGCACCCACAGATGAGTTGCAGGCCATTAATCTGAGCTGCTCTCCCTGGGTGGTGACCAGAGCAGAACCCACTTTACCTGCCCCACGCAGCACCTGCAGGACCTCTGACAGCATCACTTCAGACACACAGAAGGGAGCAAATGAAACAGGGTGGTCTGAAATGGCCAAACACATCAGCCGCAGTTCTCCACCACGCTGAAACTACACTGGAAGGACAATACCGTTGTGAATACAACTGAAACGTTAATAATAATCCAAATTCAAGCTGCAGTTGGAGGTTTAACCTTGGATTTGTCTGGGTAGAAAAGTTACCAGACATGAGCCAGAAACACGTGTTAACTCAAATCAGTGCGGGGAAAAAATATTCTCGAAATCATAGCAAACATT
>NW_015117708.1:0-1244 GCF_001443285.1 Poecilia latipinna
GTGGAAATCACTGGGGGGCGCAGAAGAAAAAGTTTGGGAACCACTGGCTTAGACTATCATATGTGACTGATTCTGAGTTTATATTACAGATTTTAAAACGTGAATGCTGAACATGAGCCGTTCTTATTTCATTTTAATTTTTTTCTAACTTTCCATAAAAATATGTATGGTAACTTGGTGTTTCTAATGACATGACTGCAAGTATTTTAGAGGATTTAATTTTTTTTTCTCTCTTTTTCTCTCATCTGCTGCCTTTAACACCAGTCGTTGATTTACAAGTGGCAATTTATATTAAATCTTTTTTTTTTTAATTATGAAAAAGTGTTTTGGGGTTTCTGTGTAAATGTAAACTAAAAAGAACCATGAAACAACTGGGTCACCTTGTTTCACACTTCCTGTGTGCTGCAGTTTCACACACAAACAAAAAATATTAGCAGCTGACTCCCTGCGAGTGACCATCAGAAAGTGAGAGAGAAATAAAAATGTGTCTGTAAGCAGGAGTTTTGTAGATCGAGCTTCCTCCTTGGTCAAAAGGTTTTCAGTTCACACTCAGGAATGAGGAAGCTCAGACCTGCAGGAACCTGAGTCTGTCTGGTGAAATCACGTTTTCACTGCATGTTTAGAACAAAGCGACTGACAGTCATGATGGGACGCCACTGGAGATTAAACAATCTGAGCTCCGTACTTCTTCTTTTCTTTGGGACACGATTCGTCTGTGCTGCAGGTAAGTAACCAACGTAGAGCTGCTTGACTTATTTACCTTTTATATGTTAATTTTACTGTTTAACTCTTTTTCTGCAGGAGGTCATCAACTTTGTTTTACCTATGGATGCTTTGACTCAAGTGACACCCAGCTCTATGTGACATTGGACGATGATGAATTGTATTATGCAGATTTTAAAAACAACGCTAGCTTCTGGGACAACAAAATAGCAAAACCTATTCGTTCTGAATATGTGCATGGGTACTCAGAAAAATACCGAGCCATGTGTAAAAAAGATATACATCGATGGAAACCAGACCCAGATGTTAGAAGGACTAAAGGTAGGTAAAGTTCAGATTTCTGCCTTTTTTGTTTCTATACACCATAAAATTCTGGCAACCACAGCTGCTGGTATTTTATCATAAATTAGAGATATTATATATATATATAGTGGAGGGTAAAGTTTCTCCAGAATTATAAAGAAAATAACTTCCCAATTTATTTTTTTAGATCCACCAGAAGTGATTATTTACACCAAAGA
>NW_015117708.1:6769-7182 GCF_001443285.1 Poecilia latipinna
TAAAGTGTCAGATATCAAATCTGCTGGAGTTAATCATTTAACACTTACTAACACTAATTCAGTGTTAGATCTTAATATTAACTCTCACAGAGTATTTCTTTTAACTTCTTAAGAGTTATTTGTAATTAATATTAAATAGGTACTTTATTGTGTTGAGCTTTTAAAAATTCTAAAAATAAACATTTAATAAAGAGGCAATGATTTTCTCAAATGCATTTATTTCAAAACGTGCACCATAATTACAAAACATATTACAACCTGGAATAATGTGCATGTTTTACATGTCGCTTTCTTTCACATATTGTTTTTTAAAAGGTCTAACATATCAGCTGGGCAATACAAAATGCAGTATGCTTAATACATTGTTCAAAGTACAAGGTGGAGAAAGTAAAGCATGCAGTTCAAGTAATTTG
>NW_015117708.1:11528-14796 GCF_001443285.1 Poecilia latipinna
CGTTTACACATGTAGCAACCTTACAAACTTTGTTTGGTGAGGAATGACTTTACCTCTTGCATATTTTCTGTTTTACAACTCAAAATTTGAAACTTTTCAGTACAAATGGAGCACTCTGTAAGACTTTACATAGCTTAAACATTAGCTGCACATAGACGTCTTTATATGGACACTGCTGACTGTTAAATTATACCATGTATCACATCACTGGAAATATTGTATGTGTCTGGTGTTTTTATGATTTATATGACTGCAACTGTTGTGAGCAAAAAGATAAAGAGGATTCAATAAGAGTTTTAAACACCTGACTAAGTAGTTTCATACTAACAATTCAATAAAGAAAGGAGGACATAAGCAGAAAAGGAATGAAAGCAAATGAAAATGAGGACAAGACTAACTGAGGCACAAAACAGAAACACAAAACATCAGCAAACTCACTAGCTACGACATCAGCAAGCTTCGCTGCACAAAGTGATTTCAATAGACTGAGGTGAAATGCAAAATATTAGAAAGGTATTTTAATTAAAGTAACATTGCTTGTTTATTAAAGTGATTTTTGCTGAAATAATTGCTGGTCATTTCAGCAAAAATGACCAGCAATGGTCAGTTTTGCTGAAATGTGTGGTTTTGTTTTTTTTTTTTTTTGTTTTGTTTTTTTTTTGCTGGTATGTGGCATAGCTTCATTTACTTCCTCAAAGCTGTGTGCTTCACAGCTTTGAGGAAGGTGTCCCTCGGTTATTAGAGGCACACAAGTGCTTCACAAAGCTTGAGGAAACATGAACGCTTACAGTTTTCTTTTTACTTTGTTCTTGTCTCTTCAAAGTCAAGGTAAGTTGGAACATTTTTATTTTTACTTAGGTTTTAGTTAGCTTTTTTGGGGCGGGGAACAATTAATTTAAAGCTCACTGATTTCTCTCATTTCTCTGCAGTTTTTTCAGAAGACGATTTTTACCAAGTCAAAGCATGTTGTTCATTCAATGGTCCAAACTTTGACAAGGTTGAATACATACTTACAACCAGTTTTAACAAGCAAAAGATGATGGAGTACAACAGCACAAGAGGAAACTGGATTGGATTCACTGATTTTTCAATTGTGGCTTCATATTACTGGAACAGAGACCCTTGGGACCGCCTTGAAAGATTAGTGGAAATGAGACTAATGTGTTACGAGAACATCAATTTTATTCAAACCATCGGTAAGAGCATTTTTTTTTAACAATATGAACACAGTTTTCATATTACTTGATGTGACAGTATGGAACTGAGACTATGATGTTTTACATGCTCATTTGCCAACAAACACATAACTGCTGTTATATTTTTACATTTTAATTTTCCAATTATAGAGTCATTAACTTTTGTGTTAATTTCTGTGTAGGTGCATTAGAAAATGTTCATGTTTTTGTTCGCATTTACTTGTTCATGATATCATGCAATGGAAAATATACAAAATAAATAAAAAACCTTGAAAATGCGACGATACATCTCAAGGGGTTATCCTTGAAAAAAATATATAAATAATGTGAAAAAAAATCGTAAATAATACGCTGTTTTTTTCTAGGAAACCTGTCAACAACGCCGTCCATGAGGCTAAAATCAGTGAAACAGACAGATGGTCGACATCCAGCCATGCTTGTGTGCAGTGCCTATAACTTTTACCCAAAGCAAATTAAAATAACCTGGCTGCGAAATGACCAAGAAGTGACTGAAGGGGTCAGTAACACAGATGCCATCCCAGTTGGAGAATTGTACTACCAGTTTCATTCTTACCTTGAGTACACACCGACTTCAGGAGAAAAAATCAGCTGCATGGTTGAACACGTCACCCTGTCGGAGCCAAGGATCATTGTTTGGAGTAAGTTTGTTATTGTCATGCAGATACTTGACATGCAAATAATTTCATATATGAATGTTTACTCTCTCTTTCCCCCATTTCAGATGACTCCCTTCCTGAAGGAGAAAAAAATAAGATTATTGTGGGACTGTCTGGACTGATCCTTGGTTTGGTTATCTTTATCTCTGGATTTATTTACTACAAGAAAAAATGTGCTGTGTATAACTCTGTCCGCCAGGGTGAGGAGATGTAAGTTTGTTGTAGGTCACAACAGGCTTCGTTAGCTACAGCATAGCACAGAGCAAGGGGGAGGAAGAATGAGAAGCAACATGAGATTATGATTGACAGCACTATAACCTGCCTCCTGCCTCTGATTGGTTGTTTCTAGATAGTACTGGGAAAATGCAGAAGAAAGAGATTCTTTTACAAATTATCTCTAATCCTACACTGGGGATGTGGGTTAGAGCTGCTGCTGCTGACTGACTCATCTGTTGTCAAGGGACAAGTTGAATATCTTGGTAATTTTATTTTCCTTAATTCATTAAATGCTAGTGAAATGGAGGCAAGCCGTAGTCTGTAGCCAAGCTAACTATGCTAAATGGTTGATAATCTCACAGTCTACTCACCTCTATTGGAGAAAAACTATGTTACAGATTGGTACTCTTGTCTTTTCTCTCTCTTATCTCTATTATTTTTTTATTTATTTATTTTTTTTTGAGAACCTGACTATTATTTTTCTTGGCAGCATAGTAACTGCCACAGTCGCTCTTGTCTTCTACTGGCTGCTGCTGAACCATCACATGCAGATCCAGGGGAGTTCAGGGCAAATATGGAGGTGTGATTTTTGGTCTGGGAGTGGGAACATGAAATTTTTACTGTTAAAAACAGTATTAGAAAACACAACATATGATTAATTTTGTAACTGACAGGGCCCCATTTTTTTTTTATTTCTATGAATAAAATAAAAAGAGAAAAAAAATTGTGGAGGGGTCCCTGTTGGACAAAGGCCCTTAGAAATGTCATAACTCTACACAGCGCCCCTGCTCTCAATAGCTATAGCCACCCCATCACTGGGTCCCTGCATGGAAAAGTGGGGATGGTTAACTTACAATTATCTTAAAGTAAGAAAAAATTCTTCACATGTGGCCTTACCATAATTATAAAGAAATTAGGAAGGTCTGTAATAAGTACAACTGTAAACATGCAATAAATAGCAGAAATTTCTTCATTTTGTATTCAATAAAAGGTACTATGTGTGTTTTATTGTGTATGCTGGCATTCCTCAGAAACCTTTTCACCAGATCTGTGGTTATATTTATGAGACTTTTCAAGTTCAAGTTTCAGCATTTGTTCATCAGTGGTGCAATTCATCACTTTATTTTACTCCAAAAACTAAGCTCTTGTGTAGTGATTAAAAGATGGAGAAACAATGAG
>NW_015117709.1:0-873 GCF_001443285.1 Poecilia latipinna
GTGTGTGTGTGTGTGTGTAGGTGTGTGTGTGTGTGTGTGCGTTAACTAGCATTGAAGCTAAAGTGGGAAAACAGCGGATCGTTGCTCCATAAGGAGGCTGCTAGCATCTGAGCAGTGGAGTGGTTCTGTTTGTAACGGATAGTAAACTATTCAGAATAAATTGTGTAAATTACTTAAAATTATAGACTATTTGAGGTAAAATTGTAAATTATTCAAAGTGAATTATCTAAATTATGAATGTTGCAGATTGCTTATGAATGTTTGTTTATATTTTGTTTTGTTGGGGTGCTGTGGTGGCGCAGGGGCAAAGCACAACCCATGTATTGAGGCCTTGGTCCTTGTGGTGGAGGTCGCAGGTTCAATTCCTGGCCTGGTGACATTTGCTGCATGTCTTCCCCCTCTTTCCTGTCAAACTACTTTCAAATAAAGGCTACTAACCCTAACCTTAAAAAAAAATGTTTTGTTTTGTTTGCCTCCCAGGCTGCCGTAGCCGAAGAGGACAGGCCTCTAACAGCTGGCAGCGTTTATGTACCAATGAATGACTTGAACTGTCAAGAAGTTTGGCACAAAGAAACCAAGGCTTGGTGTTTCCTGGTCAAAGCAGCGACGCACGTTTTGTTTTAGTTGTTTTATGTTTGAGTTCTGATGTTTTAGTTTACAAGAAAACAGAAAAAACTGAAAATCACCCGTCGAGACTCTGCTGGAGGAAACCAATCAGATGCTGATCCAGACAGAAATGATGTTACATTTTTTTAGATCAGATCAGCTGATGATCAGAGCTCAATAATAAGTGATTATTGATCACTTATTGATGGCTGACTGGAGATGTACCTGATCTGAGCACAACTTCCTGTTCTTCATCACTCTTATTCT
>NW_015117709.1:6722-8239 GCF_001443285.1 Poecilia latipinna
TCATTTACCTTTAAGGCATGATTGTATACAGCACATAATTTAGGGGTAAGTTCCTTAATGAAAACTTTATAAAACTCTCCACTTAAACCATCTGTCCCTGGACTTTTATTGCTTTTTAATAATTTAATTACTTCCTCAATCTCCGTCTCCGTAATTGGTTTATTCAAATCGTCCGCTTCTTCCTGTGTCAGTTTAGGTAAATCGAGTGTTTTAAATAGATCATCTATTTCCTCTCTTTTCTGGGGTAAGCTTTCAGACTCATATAATTGTTTATAAAATTCTCGAAACGCCTCTGCAATTTTTTCCGGTTGGGTTATGTCTTGTCCATTTCCCGGGTGGCTTACGCTTGAAACCACACGGCTGGCCTGCATCTTCCTCAATTGGAAGGCCAATAGGCGGCTTCCGCGGTTTCCCTCTTCATAGTATTTTTGGCCAGTATATCTCATAGCACCTTCTGCCTTATAAGTAAGTATTTTGTCCAGTGTTTCCCTGCTTCTTTTAAGCTTTTTCAGTGTCTCCTCTTTTCTATCTCTTTTATGGGTTTGTTCTAATCTTTTCACTTCATTCTCTAGATCTTCTACTTTCTGCGCCCGCTGTTTCTTTAATATACTTGCCATTTCTATACATTTACCTCTGATTACCGCCTTAGCTCCATCCCACAATATCGCCCATGACACTGCCCCATTATCATTCAAGCGAAAGTATTCATCTAATGTTGCCTTTATTTGTTCTTGAACCAGGGGATCATTCAGTATGGAGACATTCAATCTCCAGTATTTAAAATGTTTTTCTATCTTGACTCTTAATCTTATTCTAACTGGTCCATGGTCTGACAATGTTATAGGTTCAATACTACTATGTATCACCCTATGAAGATCTCGTTTGGAAACAAATATCATATCCAGTCTCGAGTAAGAACCGTGCACATTTGAGAAGAATGTATAATCCCTGCCCTGTAGATTACATGCCCTCCAGGAATCCACCAATCCTAACTCTTCTAACAGATAATTCAGGGCTTTCGTTTTCCTGCCCAAGGGGCCCAGGTCTGATGGCAATTTGTCTTGTTTTGGATCCAACACACAGTTAAAGTCTCCTGCCAAAATTATTACACCTTCTGAGTCTTTTGCCAATACGGATGCTATTTCTACAAAAAAGTTTGGGTCTTCTTCATTTGGGGCATATATATTCATTATTGTTATATCTAACCCTTCTATTGATCCCACTACCATCACATATCTCCCCTGCAAATCTTTAACCTCCTTCCGCATCGAAAAGTAAGATGTTCGGCTTAGTAATATTGCCACTCCTCTCCCTCTACTTTTTGGACAACTGGCAAAGAACACCTGGTCCACCCAATGTCTTTTTAATTTATTGTGTTCCACATCATTAAGATGCGTCTCTTGTAATAGCGCTATTGAGCTTTTAAGCGATTTTAATTGAGCTAATATTCTTTTCCTATTTATCGGGTGACCCAGCCCTCTCACATTATAACTTACAATGTTTAAATCACTCATAAC
>NW_015117709.1:12926-14786 GCF_001443285.1 Poecilia latipinna
GTGAAGCGGACAATGATGGAGCGAGGCGGGTTTATGTCAGCTGGTCTTGAGCCCAGAGCTCGATGCGCCCGTTCAATGCTTAAGTCCTCCTGCAGCAGAAGCGTGTTTCTGAATATGTCTTTTACAAAGCCGACCATATCCTGTTTCTCGCTTCCTTCCGGGACTTGATAAATTCTGAGATTGTTACGGCGCATACGGTTCTGGAGGTCATCACATTGGTTAGTGAGAAAAGCCTCACGTCTCAGCATGTACCGAAGCACTCTCTCGTTTCTCTGGCTAACGTCTTCCGACGCACCAGTCCTCCTCTCTGCTTCCTCCAAACGTTGCTCCAGCACGTCCGTGCGCTCCTTCAAGTCTCTTACTGAAGTTTCCAGTCTTGTTAAAGCCGCTTTCGTTTCAGCAAAAGCATTCTGATTTTCTTTCCTCAACTCCTTTAGCTCACGCAGTACTTCGGTTATCATGACATTAGCTTCGTTAGCTTTCCCTCTCTCGCTAGCTACAGCGCTAGCCTGCTGTGAGTCTTTCTTCTCTTTGGGCTCTTTATGGTCGTTTTGCTGTTTACCAGAGGTATTTCTTGTCGGCATTATTTTCTTATTTGCAGTTTCTTCTAAGGGAATATCCATAAAGTTGTGTAGTTTGCCAATTATTCATCAATCTCACGGGAGCCTCCACCCAACGCAGCCGTCTCAGAACATGGCACCACCGGAAGTCCCCTTCATCACTCTTATTCTGACGCAAATGGACCCAGTTCTGGATCTGATGAGAAGAGAGTTGTGGACACCAGAGAAGAACTGTCCTGATGGTTCTGGTGGTTCCAGTGGTTCTGATGGTTCCGGTTCCAGTGGTTCCAGTGGTTCCGGTGGTTCCGATGGTTCCTCCATCAGACTCCCAACGGTTCTGTAATCAGTTTTAATTTGTTTTACTTTCGTGTCTCCAGGATGTTTTTCTGCTTAAATAAGGGAAATAATAACTAAATGTATAATAAATAAAGTTTCCCATCCAGGCATTTCATGGTTCCTCCTGCAGCAGAACCGGACCAGAACCAGAACCATCCCTGCAGGCTGGAGTGAAGCTGCATCTACATGTCATGATGTGGAGCTGCCACAAGAGGGCAGTGCCACATTGAAGTTCTGCAGGGAAATTAAACGTGCTGCAGAACCGAGCCAGAACCATTTCTGGTTCTGTCCGCTCCACCGTCACATTGTGAGGGAAATCCTGTCAAATAAATCAGGATTTAAAGACTTATGATGTGAACAGGAACCAGTTTGTCCAGAGTGAGACAGAAGGTCCAATAATGAACCGGGTCGGTTTACAGACATTAGATGGTTCTGAACCGGTGGGTAGAATCTGAACAGAAAGAAACACAGAGCCGATTCTGAAGAAGTTGTCTAACTCCTGACTGGACCTCAACAGAACATCAACAGAACCTCAGAAACCATGACGAATAAGCTTCAGTCTGATCCGGTAGATCTTTCAGTTCCAGGTTCTGATCCATAGTTTCTATCTGATTGGGATGAACTGATGATCCAAACATCTATGAACTCTGAGCAAAGAGTTCTGCTGTGCCTCTACAGAACCAGAACCAGTTTACCCACCAGCAGGGGGCGCTGAGAGATGAAGAGTGATGGAGAAGTGAAGGAGGAGAGATGAAGGAATGATGAAGTGATGAGTCTCATTCTGACTGAAACAACAAACGAGTTAAAGCAGGAAACCCTGAGTTCAGCGCTGAGGATTATAAAGGGCTTAATATAGCAGCTTAACCTCACACACACACACACACACTCATACACACTAACACACACACACTAACACTAATACACACACACACACTAATACACACTAACACACACACACTAACAC
>NW_015117710.1:0-9774 GCF_001443285.1 Poecilia latipinna
CATTAGACTGAATATGAACTAAAGTAATAACAAAATGATAATACCAAAAAATATCTAACAGAGCACATAGACGCAGATGTGCGCACACTGGCTAGTGACACCACACAAGACATTTGAAAACTCTTTAACTCTTGTGATTTGCCACGGCGTCCTGTGTGTTGGGTTTCTCCTCAGCTGGCAGAAAAGTTTCTCTTTTTGTTGTTGCTAGTTGTTTAGCCCATTTACCTTATCAATGCAGTTCAGTGCTGAAGGTGAACTGCTATGTAGGGCTTTGTATTTCTTCACAGGCAGTCTTTCTTTTAAAGCAGCTTTCTGTTTAAAAAATATAATGATGGAACTGAGTGGTTCTAATTCTTCTATTTTGTGGCACGTATTATTTCATAAAAATATGGTTTCTTTTCTACCATTTGCAATAACTAAATCAAGGTTATGATTAATAGAAATTGCAAATTATGTTGTCAAACTTGATTTCAGCTTTTTAATAATAAAGATAAATTTGAAGTCAAAACATTCTCCTTTTATATGTTGTAGATTAATGAAAAACAACTTGGAGAACAATTTGATGGTGTATCTTGTTTTTTGATGTCATCATTTAGAACACGTTAGCACTTTTCACAATAACCAGTAAAGCTAATCCACTGACACAGGCTGATTTTCTGTCAAGCAGTCTGCCTTTAATCTCCTGCCATATTAAAGTGCAAAAGTTGTACTTGATTGATGAGGTATCGTTGCTATAACTGTGCTCACTGACCCTGCAGTCGCTTTAGAAGAAAAGAGATGAATTAGTCAGACCTTCCTGCTGACGCTATTGACTGAAGTACAAACAACAGAGAGGGATTAGGTTTCAGGCTGCACTGAAACCTTTTCCACCCAAGCAAAGATTTTCTCACTAAATTACCAGAATGAGCAGCTCCAACCATTAGTCACAAAGAAGGAAGCACGACTCAGGAGAAAGCTGGAAGCCAAATGAATGCCTCTGATGTATGGGTAAGAGTAGAAATCACATCCAATTAGTGAGCTGATCACAGTTATGAAAGGTGTTCAATGACTGCAACTTCTAAAAATATTTCTAAACTATGGGAAAAGCCTGACTCGTATATTAGCTTTCCCACTGTGCCTACTCAGACAGCTGCTCTACCAAGGGGAGGTTCATTAGAATGGGAATAATGTAACACAGTGCTGTCAGAGCTGTCAATTCAATGTCTGACTTAAGCTTAGGAATCAAAATAATTTTCATAGAAACAAATATTTTTGGTTTACTTGTACAAATTCAATTTAGAAACTGGTAGTACGGAAATGTGAATGTATGGTAAAGTCATTCATACATTTGCTTTATTAATCACTAATGGACAATAAGGTATATTAATTAATTCATTAATTCATTCCAATACATGCAAAGTAAATTAATATCTTCCATATTTTGTCCTATCAAGCAAACATTTTTGTTCATGTTTGTTTTGCAGTTTGATCATGACAGTGTGAAAGATTCCTCTGCACACAGTTAAAGCCATTAAAGAAGATAGATTTACAGCTACAAACTGATTATTCTATTTCAGTTCAACAAGAATGCCATCAGATGATAAAAGCTTCTTTCCCCAAAATGGCTGCCCTTCATGTAGGCAACAGTCACATTGCAGGTACTAAGATATTTTTCCTTAGCTTTGATGTTATAATGTGGTTGTTCACATTATAACTTGAATGCGAACGATGGTCTGAAACTGAGAACTGTGGAGACGATGATGACATCACCTGCAGCATCCTGAGTTTATGGAAGTAAATGTGAATGCTACACGTTAATGTGAGTCTATCAAAACAGAGTTTTGCTTTGTAGGAGACTGACTCTACTGACGGGAAACAATATGCAGTATGTGGATTTATTTAGCCTGACAGTTTGATTAGCTTGATACAGATGTATGTTCATATCCCTTTTTTCCACATGTGATGTCTTGGCATTACAATTGTAACATTTTTACTGGATGGACAGGGAATCAGGACTTTGGTTTAGCTTGAATGTGCTAAAGATGTGACAACAATCGACAGGTTGTTACTTGGTCAGACAGCTGAACCCATCAGTGAAAAGAGATTTTAGAAAACAGAAGTTGGTGTAAGCATGTCATGCTCCAAGTTCGCCAGTAAAAGTAAGATGGACAATAAAAACTGGTAGTTTAAAGAGGAATGGACCAGACAATTTGTGTTTATTTCTGCCAGCCAGCACGAGACCAATGTGCCTATAAAAGAACAACATGATATAAAATTCACTTTTTTCAGGTTTCCATATTATCATAAAGTTATTCCCTCATGAAAAACACACCTGAAGTGTTGATGTCATTCTTTTATGCATGTTTGAGAAATCCTTTATTCTCCTGTGGTATCTTGAAGAGGCCTTCCCTCAACAACTTAAAACAAAGGAGTGCTCAGAGTAGCTTGGGACATAGTTAGCACAAGTTTTTAATTTTGAAATTCCTGAGTTCCTTAAATTTCCCCCTGCCCCCCCCCCCCCCAGTTTGGCGCTTTATATTCATTGCTAATCCACCTCATTTGCTTTTCCCACTCCTCTATAATTATGAATCCATACACAGAAATGTTGGAGTAGGGAATGTGAACTTTACCATTTTGAGATCTGATGGAAAAGAAGACTGAAACATTTGAGAGGAAAACCAGATCCAAGTTGTAAAAACAATACCTTGTTGCCACAGTTATGCAAATACAGACTATTTATATATTCCTTTGACTTTGGATCTCCCTAATTCTTTCATACATGTAGTGCTATGCAAACTTTGTTGATAAAAGTGTTGCTGTATTCTTCTAAGCAATTAACAGCTAATAAATCCCACAGGTTTCCTGCTGTGAAATAGCAGATAAATGATGTTAGGCTTGACGGTATTTCAAGCTCTGACGCTCTTAATGTTTAGTATGATCAGTATGCTTAATGTTCTTAGAATAAAAACGGTACCCTGACAATGGTGATGGTTTTGAGTTGTCAGAAAAATGTGCAACATTTCCTTTTCCAGTCTAACTGTTCAAATTCGGAGTTGAAACCACTTGATAAAAGAAAAAAAAACCCATCTGATTCATAGACACTTCCTGTTCTATCTGCAGATCAGTGGAGGAACTGCTGAGCTGCCAAGCCTGAAGACTGATGAGAAAGATTTGTCATCCAGCCAGTGATCCAATAATCACACAGAAACATTTTGACTACAAATTGAAATTAATGACTTAATAATAAGCACACTTGTGAACATGTAGATCCATTTCACAGGTTCTTCATGTTTAACTAGCAGCTAATTGGATGTGGGACACATTTTTCTGAACAAAGCCTTCGCTTTGAACACAACTCCTAAGATAAGAAATCTTTTGAAGGCATCTATCCGTGAGCATGCAGTGTGACAGTTGATACTATAGCTGGTGCTACAGTAAATGGAACAAGTGATACAACCTGTTTAACTGGAATAAAGAAGTCAGTGGTTTAAAAAAGTATTTGATTTTGTGTCTCTTTTAAATGTGGCAGACCATCAAATATAATAGAAGAAACACAACCTGAGGAAATACGAAGAGAAAAATGTTTTGAAATGACTCTTCTACATTACTCCCCCATTCATCAGTAATCATTTTTTTTAATTCAACCAAATTGGTGTTTCTTTGCATGGAAAAGCTGCTTAAAAATACACCATGTTGAAAGGAAATGTTGCTAATGTATTAGCTGTGTTGCAAATGGCAGCCAACAGAGTGTCTACTGGTATCGTGTCTGAGTATTTCTGATTCCTAATCCGCATTTACTTTAGTATATTTTAGACATGCTCTATGGAAAACTTTCTCCTGAAAAAAAAAAACAAAAAACAAACAAACAAAAAAAACAAGCAAACAAAAAAACATTTTCTGACACGTTGGCATCACATTCCACAGAAAAATTCAGAAATAGGAAATTTAGGAATCCGCAAACACTGAGCCACGAACAGACAGGGGTTCACTGTATTGTGCATTTGCATTGGTAAAGGACTCAAATTGATGACCAGGCATTTTCCATAAGGATTTTCTGTTACAGAGCAAAATCCATGGTTCCATCAGCCAAGTCATCCAGGTGCTCAAGTATTAACCCAGTCATGGAGAACA
Organism: Poecilia latipinna; assembly: GCF_001443285.1. Lineage (NCBI taxonomy): Eukaryota > Metazoa > Chordata > Actinopteri > Cyprinodontiformes > Poeciliidae > Poecilia > Poecilia latipinna. Next base: position 4,111 of record NW_015117710.1, read on the forward strand.
TGAAGATGTTTTTCTTCCAAATGTGAAATAGGCTTTTCTTTGAAATTTTCTTCAATATCTTTCAGTTTGTAACTATCTCATGTACAGTGGCCTCTTGGTAGTCATGTGGGTTACGGACCACAACCACCTACAACAGCTGAAATTCAGAAATACTTGAGACCTGCCCTAAAAATGTCTTTAACTGTCTATTTTTATAATTCAAACATGTTCAATTATGTGCTAGTATGTACTAATCTGTAAAATGAAAATCTTCTCTCTGGGGTACCATTATCTTTGAATATGGATGGTGCTTCTGGATCGGTTGCTTTGCAAACACCATTCAGTATAGAATTGTACCTTAGTATTTCAGTTTTCTGAGCTTTATTTTCTTTTAAATGCCTTAAATGCTTCACAAACAATTTTGCAAATAAACAGATTTTGTACAAATAACTTCCAGTTAAATCTCTGAGGAAAATCTTTAAATAGGTTTATCTACAAGTACTGAACCTTGAGTAGGCGACGGTCCTCTGTACTGAATTTTTAACAGACACAGACTGCTGAGCACTAAGTCTTGTTCTGGATTCCTTTGTTGTTGATGCATTTGTTAGAGTAAGTTTGGTTGACGAACAAAGCCTTCGCTTTGTTCGTCAACCAAACTGTTAAATGCTTTCTCAAATGGTGACTAAGGCAACTCTTTTTGTTTTGCTGAGCCCCCAAAGCATCGAATGGCTTAACAACCATTTCCAGACTGTTGGATTTAAACTACTTTTCCTGAGTCTTTTGGATGAAGGCATTAAGTGTTGCTTTTTGAGATATTTTGACTGACTTACATGTTCTGTTTGAGAATCCAACAAATGGACAGCTAATTTAGAATTCATCATCATAAAATCCCAGTCAATTTTCATTTAAAAATTCCATATTAGTATTTATTCAGGACATCATTTTGTTATATTAACAATTAGTGATAGCCAAAACATTTAAGTATGAGAGAAAGAAAGCAAAACAAATGGAATCTGTAAGGGGCAAATACTTTTTAACATGCCTGTGGGGACAGTGTTGTGGCATATGGCTTCTCTGTGTGGAACCATGCCACAGAGTGTAGCAATTTGTCTTATTTTATCTCTAAGTTTGTCTCTGTGATCAGACTCTCAGAGAAATATGTGCTGCAAGCTGACATGAATAAACCAAAAAGTGCTCCGATTTTGGAATAACTCTTTGAAGACTGACTCTGTCACATTGTTTCTCGACATATTGTTTTGTTTACCCTTCAGCAGTCTGTAAAAACTTCTGCCTCAGTTCTTTCAAAATCTATTTGTGCAGTCAATTACACAGCAACTCTTTACCATGAAGCAGCAGATCGTGCTTTTTTCCATGTGAATGCGTGAGTGCCTCTGACTGTTCCATCCTTCCTGTTAGATGTGGGACTGTGTATCTTCTGACGTCAAAAAATATCCTCCACTGAGATTAAATGAGTTTAATTTATTTTTCATATTCTTTATTTTTACTTTATGGATCTGTCAGATTGCGCCTTAATTATGTTAATACTGTTAAATTGAATCACATTTATATTAGATTCCAGATAAAAAAAGTCTGCACACATTATATCTTTAAAGTTGACAAATTTTCAACTTGGGCTTCACAGTGGTGCAGTTGGTAGCACTGTTGCCTTGCAGCAAGAAGGCCCTGGGTTCAAATCCCATGCAGGTCAACAGGTGAGAGGCAGGGTCAAACTGGACAGGTTGCCTGTCCATTGCAGGACAACACAGAGACAGACAGGATAAACAATCCCAGACTGGGATTTGAACCCAGAACCTTCTTACTGCTAGGCAGCAGTGCTACCACCTGAGGATCAAAGTCTGTCACTGATAATCTGAGACAATATTAATACAGACTTCTAAATCATGGAGTTACCTTCCACCATCTTAAATGTATGAAATATCCTGCTATCTAAGCACAAATGAGAATTGCACTGCTGGATTTCACATTTATTGGATGACATACCATGTCTTCACACACTCACTGAAAATATTACATGCTGACAAACACTGACTTTTTCCTTTGTTTTATGATGCATATATTAACTGAGTAAACTCATGTAAATGTGTGAAGCTTACAAATCATTTGAGGTTTATTTATTTTACCACTTTCTGACCTACTGCAAATCTCAAAAGAGCAGTCAGGAGTGCAAAGCACAATCCATGAGAAAGGAAAAATATAACATTAAATCACCCAAAATGTGGTGAAGTGTAGGGTGAGAATTAGAAAAACAGCAAGACTTGTTGCTGTTTTATTTTACTTTTGTTGTAAAAAAAAAAAAAAAAAAGTCTTGTTAAAATTCTCAATCTGTATCTGTTTTGCAGTCTCCCTTATTACACCTTTGTCCTCTTTCTTGTTAGAATCTCCTTGTTAAAAGAGGCTTGTGTGCTCCACTTTAAATTGGTAGCACCTCCTTCCTCTGCTCGCTCACAGTGAGCTGCAGAGGAAAGGGAATTATCCAGAAACAATTCAGTGTCTTCTTTTTATCTGAAGTAAGAGGTTCTTCTCAGGTTTGATTAAAGGAAGAGTGTGTTGGTACTGTTGGCAAAACTCACCTCAACAAGCTTATGTTATCAGAAGAATTAGATTTTGTTCTGAAACTGTGAAAAGAACTGAACTCAAATTAAACTAAAATGTGTGAATGTTCATGGTGCCTTTACTAAAGTTTGAATCAAATCTAAAAAATCTGAAACTTTTCAGGCTTCTCCTCCCCACATTTTCATTTACAATGTCAGTGTCTTGTATTAATCTTTATTTTAGAAATGTCACTTTGTACCAAACGAAAGGTACATTGGAACTTTACATGAATGATCAGGGGAAAGTAGTGAGCGGTTGTGTGTTTTTACAAAAAAAAAAAAAAAAAAAACAAAAAAGGGGGACATGTAGACATGCTCAGCACGTCAAATATTGTAATATTGTATCTCCACAACATTATTCTGAATACACTGTGCTCTAGAATAACACTGTTATTGAATGTGACAATATAATAAAAGGTAAAATATTTCTTCCTTGGTTTCATCTGATCAGAGTTCTTTTTGAGTTGTATACAGTCTCCTCCACGTGGTTTGAGATAAACTGCAAAGTGGACATTTGATGGCTGTCTTTGACGTAACCCTCCCATAAACTTCTCCATATGTGTCCCATGGTCCCTAAGAAACCTCTCCTACATTTATAAAACAGATAGATTTACACTGAGATATAGTGACTTAAGGGTGAATTCTAATTTGTGAATTCTGGAGGTAAATGATCTCATTTTGATTATGTCCTAAAATCCCAACAACAAAAAATTGTGGTTGTAGTGCAACAAATTGTGGAATTTTTTAAGATGTATCAAAATTTGTTATTAGAAGTTATTACAATAAACAACAATATTATTGTTTTGATGCCATTTTCAAGTAACATGATAGTAAAGAAATAATAATTCAAGAACACATTCTCAAAGATCAATAAACTTTAAATTCTAATGAGCATTTAAGATTATAAATGGAAGACATTTTAAATTTGCAAAATAAATAAAACAACAGACACAACAAATAAAATAAATTATGAAGTCAGGTTCTGTAAATAAAATTGTCCTTAGAAAAAGGCTAGCTGAGACTAAAGCATCAGACTGAAGACTTTTATCAACCAGTTTTTGGTAGAAAGCGAGAAAAGAGAAAAATGATAAATCATGCAAATGAAAAGTATTGAGCTCATTTTAATTTATAATGCAACTAATTTATTTATTGCTTATTGCAACAGGCCTACCTAAACACCTCTATGCGGATTTGAGCTAGAACAAAATTACATGTTGACCTGCTGTGTCCCACTTTGTCAGGTTGTTTAAGGATCAGCCTGCAGCCCTAATCCAGCTTTCATACGCAAAAGGTTTGACCTCAGCCTGCTTTGGTTTTCCTCACTGTTCTGAGTCAAATGTCTTCCAACATCCCTGAGCTTCCCTCCATGATTTACCGCGCTAGAAAGAGCATAGCCAAGGATGGATAGATGAAATATTGATGAAAAGCTAAATGTGTGATTTGTAGCATGGCATCAAAGGCATCTGCTTCACTGGTGCAGTAAGAAAGAGAGAGAGAGGAGAGAGAGAGGAGAGAGAGAACAGAGAGACCAGAGGGTAGAGCGAAAGTAGAGATGTAAAGTATAGATGTTTCCAAACATATGCAGATAATCGCGAGATGAGATACATCAGATTACATTGTGGTTGGGAATCTCCTTAATGGAATCAGAAAAATGCCTCCAGTTTAAAGCGGCTAAAAACTGACACTGGACTGAGATCTGCGTTATTCAAATAAAAATACACCAATCAATGTACATGTACTGTAAATTTTACAGCATAATAGAAACAGATAGTTGTTGACTTTAGTAAATTGAACATAGCAGAAAAACAGCTTCTGCACTCACGAAAGTTTAAACATTTGGATCACTGGGGCTCATATTTCATTGTCGAGATAAATTCTTTGCACCCTTTATGATTCCCTCACCCCAGGCTTTAGAATTTCAATGTGTGTTATTTAAAGTCATATCAAAAGCTTCATCTACACAGGTGAATTGATGGCCACACGGGGATCTTAAATTGAACCTTTTGAGCTATTTAAGATTGCATTGCCTGCCTGAACCTCTCTGAAGCAAAATGTTTCACTTCCTCCTGGAACATAACTCTTAGTTACTTTGACCTTCTCAGGTGCATTAAAATGAAAACCTAAATGATTGGTTGGAAATTCTACCACTATCACATAACATATAGCATGGAAGAGAAAGATAATATCGACTTAAATTCAAAGCCAGGTTAAGAAACGTCAGAACACAGGCATCAGAAGGAAAAATAATGCAAGAAATCACATTGTTCAGATATTTTACAGTCAGGTCAATGATTATTACTGTGACTTGGCGGCTGGGGGCGGCAGGTTGGAGAGACCTGAAGACGTATTCTGATTAAAGAGGGACTTCTCTGTGTCTTATCACTTGATAGTTTCCATATCTAAATGGTAAATGGACTGAACTTATAAACCGCTTTTTCTGATCATTTTAACCACTCAAAGCGCTTTACACTGGAGTCACATTCACCCGTTCGCACTCACAAACGCTCACACATTTATACACCGATACACAGATCGGTAGGCAATATGGGGTTAAATGTTCTCTTCCAGAGCAGAATATATTCAAATGAACCATGCAGACTGATTCACTGAGCTCTGCATATTTCATTGTCATTTTTACGTCCTACCTATTGCTGAAAAAGCAGATGTTTTAAATGTGTCCTTGACAAGCATAAGGCACAGTGTTTCCTCTGTTAATTTGGGATGTTAGATGAAAATATGCGGTCAAGTGATGCCATTTGTGCTTCATTAATGTAACCTAAATATGGTCCACTGCATGACCAGGACCAAGGCTAGAGCAAGGTCTCATCTAGTTTGACAAAAACACAAAAGAGATTCTGTTTGGGTTTTTACAGAGAGCCAGCTCTGAGCTCTCATTATGTCACTGAACATTTTAAAACAAATGTTAAATGTTTAAACCCAATGTTTAATTAAGGAGCTGCACAAGCCAGTACTTCCTGTTACACCCATATGTAAACCTAGGCAGTTTATTTCTACTGAGTAGTTTATCAACAACACATCTGTTTTCCTGGGAAAAAAAAATGTGTATATATAT
>NW_015117710.1:13400-14781 GCF_001443285.1 Poecilia latipinna
CATCAGCATTTCCCGTCCCTCCTGGCTCCTCTTGCTCTCCCCTCCTTCACTTCATGGCCACCATCCTCATTCCTGTTGTTAATCCACAGTACTCAGCCACGCCCCTAACTCCTCCTAACCTTCAGCGGACTGACTACTGACCAGCTCTCCGTCTCACGGGTCCGAAAAGCTTCTAATTCCTGGGTATTACCGCAAATAAGAATATAGAGAACTTTTGTTTAAGCTGGGAGCGAGAAAGATTCGTCTAAGCTCTAACTACCTTCATCCAGACGTTATGACCCGCTTCAGTCCATGATTCAGACATCGGAGTAGCCCTGCCGGTGTCCGAGCTCATAAACCACGTCTGTTCACGGTAGCTCTTTCCCTGTTATTAACGTGCACTTGTTTCCGGCCTAGATAATTTTAGAGACTAGGAATAAGTCCCAGGGTCATTATTTATCTGAACTAAAGAACGTATGAAGCCACCCTAATTTACTAGGACCACAAACACTGGTTTTACAATAATCAGAAGAATTTAATCTAGTTGACTTAATTAATTTAACTGTCCACAACGTCAAATTAGACTTTAATATTTTTATTAGCAAGCTTTAGCAGGGGAGAAAAGACATACAGCAATTAACAAGGGATTAAGTAATCAATAGATTTAAGAAAATTTAGACATTTCACCTAATTCTAAACCCTACACTGTGTCTTAATCTAAATAGAGGCTTTGGGGGAGGCAGCATTACTCGAACCCAGATGCAGAGACGATCTTGGCAGCAGATAACTTTAACGTCCATGGATGGAGTCCTGTCTTTGTCTTGGCAGAATCCTTTTAGAATAGATCCAAAGTTGAACTGGTGAGAATCCTCAACGAACTCAGTTCTTAATCCACAAAAGATCTTTGTCTATTCCCCATGTCCACTGCAGCATCGTTGTAATCCTTGGGGTTGAGTTTGGGGCCGCGGTCGAATCAGAATCCCGGGTTGTGGGTAAACGGATCTTGTTCCTTTCTTGTGCAGCGAGCAGTCGTCCCGGGGTATCATCACGCAGCCCTCCGTTGATTCTGCATCTCCGTTTGCTCGACTCGAACGCCGCGGAACAAAGAACCTCGATCCTTCGTTTGCATATATTTTTATACCGTATATTCTGCATGTCCGGTGCGTACTTTCCCTGACGTCAAGTGCCTTCAGTTAGCCTCGACCTTTCCTCCACTCAACTTTTAACCTTCCTTTTTCTTTAAAACTTAAAGATCAACAACTCAAAACACCTAGTGCAGATATAGTCTCAAAATCTCACTTCCTCTTTCCTCCGTGCTGACAGTTCTTTCACCCCTGCAGTCTATATTTGTGACACAGTATCAGACACTTTTTACTCTTTACTCTTCAACCTCATACAGTAA
>NW_015117711.1:0-14776 GCF_001443285.1 Poecilia latipinna
GATGCTGTGCAGCTGGAATTATTTTTGCTCTAACTTTTTTTTTTTTTTTTTACTTTCCGACTTTGTTACAATGTGTAGCCATGGCAACAAAGAGTTGAAAAGGAGGCATTATGGATGCAGAGCAAAACCAATCATACGTTTCCAACATTTCTCTGTTCCAGAGATCTAAAGAGGAGTGGCAAAAGCAAATGAGGTGGATTAGCAATGCTTCCCAAAAACTAATTATGTCACACAGAACACATCACTGTGCAATAATCGTCTTTCCTGCCTGGAACTCGAGTGGATAGTATGTCATAACAGTCAGGAGACAGCCTTCAGCCAGAGGCCTTTTCAGATTTGTTGCGAGACTGACTTCAACTGCACATCCTGTCCACAGCATTACTCTGAATGCTGAGTTACGACAACATTTAATTTCCCTTTGGGATAAATACCGTATTATTAAATTGAATCCTTCCTCTACGTTTGAAAAAAAAAAATAATGAGACAAAGTTCACTCAGTTTTCTATGAAAATCTTAAGTTGACTAGAAAATCTCTAAAAGAATTTGGCTTTGAGTGTTGGTTTTAAATCTAACTGAATGGTACACCATTTATTTTCTTGACTTTTTCCATTAATCCATATTAAGCAAGTCAACTGCATTCATAGCAACAATCTCCCTCCAGAAAAAAGATGTCAGGAGTCAGGCTCCAACAGTTCACACATAAACACTCCCAACTGTCATATTTAATATTACCATAGTTTGAGATATTCATCCGTACTCTCACAGTAGTGACAGTATTATCTGAAGCTTTCAAAAACACTGTCTGTCAGCAGGTTTTTTGACTTTCACCTCTTTCAAAACGATAATATCTCCCAAAGGACAACTTCTGGAAGGAACAGAACATTACCACAATGCAAATGGAGTCAAACTACGACTTCTATGCCACCAGAGCTCGGCAGAGCGAGGGAGCGGGGAGAAGAATAAGTGAGCGCTTGTGCCTTCTTTTCAGCACTCTACAACTCTGGAGCCTGGGAAATTCAGCAGCTTGGCTGGGCTCTGAGAAATATCCAGAGCTGTAATGTAAACATGTCTGAACTCTGATCTGGAGGGGCTCCTCCCCTGTCCCCTCCCAGATTAACCTAGTATTCTGTTCAGTGGGTTGGCTGGTGACATCAGGAGCCCACTTACTCATTTCCTGAAGAGGGTAATGACCCTGGGGAGGACAGGCTGTTTGAAGTTCTGCTGCAAATATAGCTGTCTTTCTCTGAACCTTAGCACAAGGAAAAGAAATTCTTTTGAGCCTCAAGTAGTTTTACTGGGTAAATAGGCCATGGAGAAAGGCTGTGAAGTTAGGATTGAAGTAAATAAAGTGAGTCAAGAACTGACACATTATTTTTATTTAGTCATATTCATGCACCTTAAATTTTTTTCACATTTTGCCACATCACATATAGAAAACTTAGGATATTCTACTGGAATTTTACAAGATTAATCAACACTTGCACAAAACTGTGATGAAGAAGGACAAGTATGGGTAGTTTTTAAGATTTGTTTTACAAAAACAAATCTGACATATGAATTTTTCTTCAGTCAATCACTACTTTGTTGATTCATATTTTTGCTGCACTTACAGCTGTAAGTCTGTTGAGATTTGAGCTTTAAGCAGCTATAGATAAAATATTTGGTCAGTTTTTCTGTGTGAAATACCTTACACTTATTCAGACTGAATGGAAAGCATTAGTAAACATGTATTTTCAACTCTTGCCAACAGTTCCCAATTAGATTTGGTCTGACCTTTGACTGGGACAATACCAAATTAACTAATTTGATCTAATCTTGGGTTAAAATAACCGTATGCTACAATTTTCAGATTTTTGCTACCATGTACTGATTCACTCCCCATTCACAACTTTGCACTTGCTTGGCATATACACTGAAGTTTGTGGGTACGACATGACAAAATGTGGAAAAGCTTTTGTGGGGTATTGTAAACTGAGATTCTTGCTGCTCTCCACTGGCAGCTGTGATAATCTGATCTGTTTACAAGAGTATCTACAACAAGTCCAGGAAACTCTAACATATCAGGTGGCTTATTTATCAGATAAATGTGAGAAGAGCTCCAGATAAGCTCCTGCTTATCCAACCACAACTGTCAACCCCTGAACAAAACACTCATAGTTCCTTCAAAGTCATTTCCCAAAGCAAACAGACTTTTATATTTCCGAGCTAAACCAATAGCGAGGACTTCGATTTTGTCCGAATGCAATAAAAAGAAATCCTTATGTCACATATATCCATTTGTCCTTTCCTTCCACTTTATGCACATTGGGCATGAACACCTGAATATGCCTGTTCCCACAGGGCTCCAGTTTCAGCACTGGTAGCACCGCGCTCACAGAGACACACTCTAAGGCGCTACCCTTCACCCTCCCACCCTCCTCTCTCCATTTCCTCAAAAACACAGTTCTGCTCTTGCTTCAACTGAGTCAAGCAGGAAAAACTTGACAAACCTCAAAGAGCTCTCTCTGCAGAACAAATGACATCAGGCATGGACAGATACCTCCACAAGTGCCCTCTAAAAGTCTCAATAAGAAAAAGAAAAAAGAAATGTTCTGCTACGCTAAAATCCCACAATTCACACTAATTAGCACTGCTAAGCTACAAATGATGAAAAACAACGAAACACTTGTTTCCTTTGTCCACTTGTTTAACAGCACTCCATGAGCACTCATGTATTAGTCTCCAAAAATGTTCAAATCAATGGCACAGATGAGATTATTTTCACATATTCATATGAGGTTTGAAATGTAAACAAGAGTCTGTAACAACTGGTAACTTGCTTAAACCACAAACAAGCAACAAAGGGACACAATAGGGACTCTATAATCCGAAACCATTGGGGAAAAGAGGAACATCAGTGAATTAGCCAGTGAAATATTCACTTGTATGGAAATACGGTGTGCAAGGGTAATTTATATTCAAACCATGGAACAACTGTCTACACATATTCACAAGAGTCTGTTGCAGAATCTAATTTACAGTTGGTTGCACATCATTTTTAAACTCACTCTTCAACTACAGCGGGGCAGCTTTATCAGTTTACAGCAGTGGTTTCCAGCCTGCTGCTTGTTATACCTACTCTGCATGATTTACACAAAATCCGCAGCTTATTCTTAAATAAATATCAATATTTATATTAAAAAAAAAACAGGAAAAAACTAAAATATACACACAACAATAAGCCAAAGCAAAATAAATGGTTGTGAGAAGCAAACCAACAGTTCCCAGTGGTGGACATGCTTCCAATAATCAGCTAATGTGCTAACAGTAAAGATTATTTTCCCCGTAGCTCTTTAGCTGACCTCTGAAGTGTTAATCTACTTGCCTGTTTTGTTAATCTGAACTTAAACAAAGTTTGTTTATTTATTATTTTATTCTTTAAGTAGCTAGATGTTTATATCGATGCTCTTATTTTGAAGTGGAAGAAGACAGATCCATTTCCTCTCTTCACATTCTCTCTCTTTTTTCCTTTTTTTTTCAAGCAAGAGGCATACAAACAAAATAAAACACAGACAGTAGCAAACAAGACATGAACATACAATATCTAATAGCATTATGCAAAAACGTAATCTATAATGTCAAAATTAAATTAGCGCTTTAGCATTAGCTTCTGCTAAACCATACCTGTCAAGTTTTGGACTTTGGATTACATGAAATGTCGTTAAAGGAGATATTATTGCACACCCAGAAGTCCTGTGCTGTTTTTATCTGTATTAGAAACCCTGGAAGTAAAGAGTGACTAAGGACGAGGGGAAAAAAAAAAATTATGTCACATAGAACCAGGTAAACATTAAAGTGCACTACAGGAAGTCGTGAGGACAAAAATCGCTTCCATTGCCTACCGGTCACTAAAATGTTGATTTTAAATATAAGAATCGAGCTGTGTGATAGCTGTGCACAGGTGAAGGCTAAATCATTAGGATTGCCACTCTGCCCTGCTTCATTTTTCAAGCATATCACTTATCGCCGGTAACACTCATTAGATGGGCGGTGCTGGATGGTGCTGAGACAGAACAGATGAATGGACTTGCTTGAAAATAGAACAAAAGCCAGAAGGATTGCTGGGTGCTGCATCATAAAGCGGTAGTCAGTGGCGAGACACCTTTCAATGTGGGTTGTTAAAATGAAAAATTACATATAATTTTTCATGTACATCACAGTCTGATGTGTTTTACTGTTACGTTTTATTGAGTTGACTAAGTCTGTTACTTGATATTCAAGTGTTGGTGAATAAATACATTTCAATTAATTTTGCTGATGCTTAAGTAACTATGGTAAGGCTAAGGTTGGCATCTAACTCAACTTCTGGTTGAAAATTTTAAAAACTTTTTTCTCTCTTAGCAGATTCTTAGCAGCATTTATGATTGAATTTATCCTTTTCAATGTTTCCCCTAACAGAATAAAAGCATTAGAAAATCTCACTCTTTGTTTCAGACAAAAATAACGCTGCTCAGCAAAGCATGTTGTGGTTTGAATTTGAGCTGATCAATCAAGGAGAAAAAGTATCTTCAAATTCATCTTTAAAGATCCATTTTATTTACTGTGGGCATTCTGGATGTGTGAGAATTCAGCAAGTTGAAATTCACAAGAGTGCAACATGGAGAAGTTGTTCCAAAAGAACTGCTGGTGTTGATAAAAGAAAGAGTCCACAGAAAGCACAGAAGAGCGAAAATAATTTGATTAATAGAGTAATCATCCAAATGCTGACATATTTGTCATCTAAAAGAAGAATTGCCAGTGCAGAATTCAAATGTGAAAAATCAAATATCCTCTCCATCAGTGCCTGCTGATCCAACAGTTCTCTGTATAATCCCACATCTGTTATTGATATGGAACAATTTATCTTTCAGTTATTTCAAGCTTTAATAAACTGTCTAAAACAGGCCTTCTTCTGCAGTCTACAATTTCATTCAAATGTTTTCAAAGTCTGGAAAAGTAAGGAAAAAGAAAACGGAGAACGGAAAAATCTTTGGATCCATCCAATCGAGCATCCATTACTTAGCCATCAATCATCCATCAATTTTCCATGTTTAATATTTGAAATAAACGACAAAAATATCTGTGAAGTTTTTGTAGTAAAGTTTTGAATCTACACTTTAAGACAGACTAAAAAAGGGCCAAAATGTCTGAAATAAAATGGTGTTTAACCCTGAAAATTTCATAGAAGTTCTAATTAAATAACAGAAAGACGCTGTCACTGTCACATAACTAAATCGGAACCGCAGCAGATTCCTTTTGTGAGCATCAAGTTTCGGTAGCACATAAAACCTGATCTTATCGTGCGAGATTATGCAGACTCATCCACTTTAACTAACATATTGTTTATTTCCCTGCACAGAACAGGCCAGTCTGACACAAAGACAAACAAGGCTGCTCCACGAGGGAGGTAATTTTGCAAAGTGGGTGCTGATGGTGTAAATTCTCTAAACTTGTATCTCAAGGTAAAGCTGTTGCCTTGCAAGCTTTGTTTGTGGCCAGGGACCACAGCCAAGGACAGCTGGGAAATGTCGGAGAATAAAAAGGCTTTAGATCCCAGGCAGGCAGTGGTTCCAGTAAAACCAAAGGCAGGATTTACCCTAAAGGTCTGGCTGTTATAAAGTGCAGCTCATAAATCAGCAGAGCAGACCAAACCCACCTGGATTGTCAGAAGATCATGTTTTTTTTCTGAGCATATACCACTTACAGTGTATCATTCCTTGAAGAGCGAGGAGGAGATGGGTTTAATACATGATTTTTGCAGCACTCTTCAAAGACAAATACAGCCTTCCCATAGGCTGCTGAATAAAACATGAGGAGTGTGCAGCAGGGTGGGTTTTGCGTGCACTTGTGTGTGTGGAAGGGTGTAAGATTGGAGGAATGAAAAACGAAAAGGTGGGTGAGGGGTTCTTCTGGAACTGCTGCTGCAAATACTGTATAACACATGATCTGTAAAGGCTTTTGATTTAACACATATCCTCACTGCCCCACCGGGTGTCTGGAAACTTCTGTCTGGATGGCTTTCTTTGTTTTCCTGTGGTTTCTTTACCTGTTTTTTCTTATTATGATTTTTATTTTGGGGTGGGGAGAGGCTGGAACGTCTTAACAAAACCTAAATTGGTCGAGAAAAAAAAATGATAAAAGTGGACTCATTTCAGGAAGAGAAGGGAATGCAAATCTTGCCAGGTACAGAGATGTCCCAGATTCACAGAGGATGATTTCCAACAAGAAGCTGCTGCATAATGCTCCATTTGAAGCCTTTAAAAAAAGAAAAAAAAAAGAAGCTGACAATAAATATTTTACTTTTTTAAGTAACAACTACATAACTACATAAGTTTTTTGTTTTGTATTGAAGTTGATATGTTATATTTTGGGGCAAGATGATTCAAAAGAACAAGATTCTTAGTACTATTTTTTTGGGAATCCCCATTTTTTTATTTTCACAAATACATGAAACTTCCAGAAGTCACAACGTGTTTCAGTAAGCCTGTAGTGAGTGCAGGTCCAGCTCACGCTCTGCAGTTTTTATGCTTGTCTAATTAGGTAGTAATGATGCCAAAAAACACATCTAAACATAGTAATTTGACTTTTTTTTAATTTCACAAATAGAAAAGAGGTTTTTTGAACCTCAGTCGTTTTTTGAAGGATCTCTGCTCTTCATATCTGCTTGGTTTGGTTCCCTTAGGAAGTTGCAAATTAGTTGCTAACTTTAGCACCTGGCTAACTGTTACAGTCAATGTATTCTCACAGCACTTAAAATGTTATCACATGCATAATCCAACAGTGGTGAAAGCTTCCACAGAACCGCTGCTGTCAACCAGCCCGACGAGCAACTAATTAGTTTATTCATACAGCGCCAATTCACAACACATCTACAAGAATAAACAATCAATTTGATCCTAGTTATCAAATAATATATTTTTAATTCACATTAGTAAAGAAAAAAAAGTTTTCTTTACAAGGAAATCCAGCTGACTGCATTGAATCATCGACTTACAGCATTCACTCCTGGACAAGTAACGACAGTGGAGAAATGTTTGTATTGCATCCTCGACTTCCCAATAATCACTCAAACGAGTGAGTACGCATGTAGCGACAGTGGAAAGGAAAACCTCTTTAACAGGTGGAAACCTTCAGGAGAATCGGACTCGGTATGAATGACTACCTACCACAAATGATATCGTATCTTATGTTTTTACTCTTCATATAAATCTCAAATTGTGTTTTATAGAATCTTTGTTCGACATAGCCATTTAGCTAGCTCTAATACTAGCTTTAGCATCCCTAGCCGCTAATGATGATCTATGAAGACTTTCTCTGAGTTTTGTGCTCTACTTCCTGCAACTTATGAGATTTACTTGCCAACAAGAACTTTGTTCATGCAACCTCAATTAAAAGAACTAATTTCTCATTTCTTGCCTTAACTCAATGCAAGCACCTGGGTTTCCCTAGACAGAAAACTGTTTAAACAATCTGAATAATAAGATGAACTTGACTGTTCAACTGAAAGTTTACGAAAATTTTACACGAATTTGTCCAGAAAAATAACTTTAGGTGAAGCTAAGTATGCTAAACCTTTTCAAAGTTAGCAAAAGCGCTAAGCAGAAAATTAGCTCCGCTATTAGCTAAATATTGGACAAATTTAGGCATTTCAAGTTGCTCCTTACCATATGTTGCACTTGTCTTGCTGCATTGAGACAGAACAGGTTATCAGATTTCAATCATGAATGATTTCATCTGAAGAGTTAACACTTTTCACAAGACGAGTTCAAACAGAATCGCTAAGAGCTGAGAATTGAAGAATTGGCTGCCAACAAGCACATATTTTATGACTAAAATCTGATTTGGCTTTCCCTTAATATTTGGGTTTACCAGAAGAAGCCAGATGCTGACATCAACTCCACAGCTATTTGCCTGCAGGCTTCAGTTTGACAAAAAGAAAAAGCTCTGACCTAGCATTTCAAGATCTTGTTACATGAGATCTCATTCCATCCTCAGTTGTAATAGTCACGACACCGCAAGTTTAGAGCAGTTTATTAATAAACTACTCTAAACTCTCACATGTCATTGCTTGGATATTCAGTAAGCTGTTAGCTGTGGCAAAACCAGAAAAATGTACAAAATGCTTTGAGAGGAAATACCACTGTTAGCACTTAAGGAAATTGATTGTGATAAAAAACAGTGTTTTTTCTTCGGGGAAAAAAAAATAAATAAAATTGTGCAATCAGCAAGATTCCGTTTATAATCCCAACTGTAGTCTGGCGGGCTGACTGACATGTACGCCACTTGTACACATTCTAACCTATTTTTATTTGCACGAAAAACTGATTGCAAGGAACAACTAGAAGCACAGTACTGTTTTTGATTAATCGTTCTGAAAGCTTTTGCTGCATTTTCTCTTGAACCCCGTAACAACCCACAGGTGCACAATACATTTTATTTTTTGGGGCTTGATAAAACTAAAGATAGATGCCTTGACAGAATAGGCAAAAAGAGCTATAAAAAAATCCCAGTTTTATATCTTTCATCTTTCGTGAAACATTGTTCTCTCTGAAGTAGGAAAAGGAAAATATGTTGGACCAATACCCAAGTTTTTATCCAACCTTCCAGACATCATCACACTGGAGCTAAGCTGCTGAATATATCTACTAAACCCCTGATCACACTGGATAACAGCAGACAACAATTTGTTTTGGTTAAAAAAAAAACCCAATGAGTTCATAACATATTTAGTAAATGAAGTCATAAAGTTAAAGGGATTGGAAAAACTAAAGCTTCGGTGAGAAATGTCAGTCACTGGTGAATTTGATTGGTGCTTCTTTAAAAATCTTATTTCTTCTTTGGCTACCAGAAGAGAAACTTGTTAAATCTTGTAAAGCTGCCTCCCCGGAGAGAGCACTGTAATCTTGATTAAAAAAATATGTGATGTGAAGTTGTTTACAGCACATTCATGCCAATGTTTTCATAAAACTATAATAACTGACGAGAGAGATATTCATTTCACATTCGATTTAGCCAAAAGACATGTGCAACTCACTATTAAGGAAGAGGAAAAACTATCAGAGGCCCAAACAAATGAAGTAATTTAATAGAAACTTGGAAGAGACTGCGATAGCTTTCTTTGAGACATTAACACAGCACACACTAACATCCCTGTTCCCTGAAGACAAGCTGTGCTCACTTAAAACTATTTGGTGATGAAAATGTATGAGCTGACCTCTGCTTGACTGTGGAATGTCCTGCGAGAAATGTTACAAACACTTAGGTTTTAAAGAATAATAATAATGATGATAAATCTGTGATGTCTCCATGATCAAAATGTCTCCATAATCCCTGATTCCAATCAGCAGACTTAAATTCACAAATAAATAGTTTGTGTTTCTGGAAATAAGTGAAGGTCTGAGATTGATTTGGGATGACTTGAGCAAATAAAACTATGCTGTAATGAGCAATATTCCCTGATGTGTCTAAACTTCCTGTTTAGTGAAATCTGTGAAGAATATGGGTCAAAGACAATGAATGAACAAGAATTTAAAACACGCAAGATAAATTATAGACACCCGTCCTGCTTTTTCCATGTTTGGTGTATCTAAGCTAGATTTTGTTTAATAGACCAAAACAATGTAGTGGGAAATAGCTTAGAGGAAGTCTTTTTTTTTTTTCAAATAAAAATCACATGACATGACACTTCACCCCAATTATGCTGAAACCCCAAATAAAACCCTGTGCAAAAAGTTTCCTTCATAGGTCACCATAGGTAGCCAGCTTAGGTTGTACACAGCATCTCAAGCTGCTTCTCAACAATTCAATTATAAGTGCCAGAAATCTCGTCCATAGACAGAAAGCCATTGTTGAAATTAAGCTAAGAAGCCTTGTTTAAAGTTTGCCAAAAACCAGGAAGGGAACAAGGGAAACATGTGGAAGTAGATGCTCTGACCAAAACAAAACTAGAGAACAAAAATACAAAGTATTGACTCGTTTCTACTTTGATGTTTTGCATTGTACTTTACAACCAAGTGTCACTTTGTTTTTGAAAGTCTCATAAGAGTAAAACTGTGGCAAAAATTTTATATTGAAACTCATTTTAAATGGGTAGTAAGCCTAAATAAAATAAAAATGAAGAATTCAGTAAAGTAGGCAAATATTTAAACAAATGGAACAAAATCTGATTTACAGTTTGCTCATGCGATATGAAAACACCAGCAGCATTCCACATCAGCTTCCAAGCAGCGACTTCTAAGAGAAAAAAAAAAATCCTGCAGCTTACCCCAGACCAGAACTGGGTGGAGCTCCCATGAACCTGGGTTAATTGTTTCACATCACAACCAGCACCTCTGATTCAGACCTGGCATGCCAGGAAATACTCACAGCACGCAGACCCCGCCCCACAAACTCTCCATGCTCCACAGAAACCACAAGAGAGTGCAGTGATTTTCTTTTTCTCCACGCTATTTGACTAAGCTGTCAATCCGGTGGTCAGCTAGAAGTTGTATTTACGTCAGTGGTAATAAACTCTGAGGTCTCTCTGCGAGCGTCGAGATTACTGCTGCCACAGCGTTGACCTTCTGGTTGGAAATATCTGATCTGCCAAAAGAAGCAAACGACTCCAGTTGCCTATTTTCAACAATTTGTAAGAAGTTTAGAAACAAAGACTTGCCTTTTTTCTTCTTCTTTGAGGCGTGACAAATAGCAGCAGAATAAAAACACAACTTTATGTTGTTTTAAGCTAAAAGACAATAAAACTTCTAGTCCGTTCAGTTCTGTGACCATCATTTCCAGATCTTTCACTGGGTAATAACAAAATCCTCCCAGTGCACGCAGGACTGTTAATCGCAGGCATCCCTCGTCTACTGCTTTTTCAAGGCCTGTTTGACTTTAAGTAAACATGTGCAGGAAATGTATTCAGTGGCTCTAAACATTTATATGAGGGCCTTGTGGTTCAAACAGTTTCATGGTCAGCAAATATTTCAAGAAGGTGCTTAGAGTGCCATTTGTTAAGCACACTATAATAGGTTATGACAATGCATTGCACGCTAGCGCGGCTGTATCACTGAGCTCTTAGTTTCCATACCCACTATCGCTCTCGCTGACAGACGGTGTAAGATAATGCTGGATCCCCATCTGATGAAAACAAATGTCTGTAAGATGTAATACAGGGGCTGGCGTTTCGTAAGCTCTACTGAGTGACCTATTTCTGTGTTCGGCACATCCACCGATACAGGTATGAGTGGAAAGAATGAGAAACCAGTGCTAGAACAAAAAAAGAAAGAAAAAAAAAACAGCAATCTAAAATATGACCTATCCCAAAGCGTTCAGTGAGTTCATGCAGGCATTAAGGGAAATCGTTTTTTTTCCCCTAAGCCAATAAGTAAGCTCTCATCTCTTCTTTCCAATATGTCTAAAATTATCTACAAGACATATCTTCTGTTAATCTGGCCTCATTGCTGTTAAGTGCTGCTTACTATGCACAATAAACTAGCCATAATCTATTGTTTCGTTTGCCCCTCACTTGGTCTTCTGTTCCGTTGCAAATTACAATGTGAACAGTCAATAACATCCACAGATGTGCCCTTTATTGATGCCTTTGTTCACAACTGAGAAGCGTGTACTATAATAACCTACATCATTAAAGCCCAACACAGCAAGCTCAAGATTAGCTCTGCTAATGGTGGGGAAGACTGTTTGTCCACCATCGTTAGCAGCCATGCTAACTTAGCGTCGCCACCGACGTTGTGTGTAGCGCAGTAAAGAGCAAGGGGGAGAGAGGGAGCAGCACGTACACAAGCATGACTGACATCGCTAAGACCCTCCCCTTGACTCTGATTGGTTGTTTCTGACAGAGAGCAGTTTATTTCTGCAGATGGCAGCTGGAGCGAGAGGAGCTTAATTTTTTTTACACATTATCTGCCTCATATTTTAACAAATATGTAAAAAAATCATTTTTATAAAAGTTACCTATTGTCGCACTAACCCAGGTAAATATGCAAAAAGCTATTTTCAATTTACACAGAAGTAATTATAAAAACGACACAAACGTTAAACTACACAGTTTTCTTTCCTAAAGTAAACCCACAATGGAAATCAGTTTACATTTTGTCACTTTACCAGCACAGCTTCAACATCAGTTCCATTCCCTGATGAAACAAGTAAAAGCTCCACCCAGGATGCTTCTACCATGAACATGTAGTTATGTTTGAGACACCTTTAGCTTTTGCACATTGGTCACATGTGTAAATGTGCGAAGATGTCCTGATTACATCTTCTCCCATATCTTTTCTATGTTTTCTACATGGTTTTTGACAGTCTCCAAATGGGATTCCTTTTTGCTCATTTTTCCCCAACAATGGCTTCCTATTTGCCACTCCTCCATAAAGACCAGCGCCCATATTCTGAAAGACTCTCAGAATCCTCTCAGAGAGAGCTTAAGTATTCCTGCCAAAGAATCCCAATTTAACAGTGATTCAGTCAGGTGCCAGGAGCAACTTTGCGTGAAGACTTGACAGAAACTCAGTGAGGAGGTCTGGTTGGCCATGTTGCTAAGTTTGACTGATTGACACATGAAAGTAAGACATAAAAAAACAAATACCTAAAGCAGAAAATTGAAAGAAATGCACCATTCATACAGCCTAGACTGGATTCAGAAAAGTGTTATGATTATTGAACTATGCAAAATTAAAATAATTGCTACATGGCATCAACATGTTTGATCATGCCTTGTTTACATGCCTTGTTTACACAAACTCATCATAAATAATGAGTTTGTGAACAACCTTCATCTTCCCAAGGTCAAATTCTCATAATAGAACTGGAGAAATTCTAAGATTTTTCCTAAAAAAACATCACCAGAAGCTCAGGTTCTTTGAGAATACAGGAATAAATTTGTAGAAAATGACTAAGTTCCATCAGAGATTCTCTTGCCTGAGCAGTGGACATCTGCAGCTCCTCCTGAGTTACCACAGCCTGTTCAGTTTAGCTCTTTATGTTGTCCAACCTGTCAGTTTAGCTGGACTGTCATGTTTTGGTAAAGTTGCACTTGTGCCAGATTCAGTCCATTTTGAATTTAACTGTGGCCCATGTTATGTTCTTGGGATATTGTTTAAGAATCTAGTGCTGCTTACCTAATCTTACATGACATATATTTCCCAACAAGTCAATATATGTTTTCAAAATTAATTTAAAAAAATAATAATTTTCCTTCCAGTTTACAGTTATCTCATACTGTGTATTGATCTAATATACAATCTCAATAAAACACTCAGTTGCAAAATGACGTAATGCATAAAAGAGCAACGGAGATGAATGCTTTTGCAAAGCGTTGTAGTTCTCACCCTCCGAATTTACTTATTTTTGATCCATTTAAGCATTAACTGGCTCCATCAGTGATGGATAGAGGCAGAGCACTTAATGTGAGATTTCTGCTACGACTGCTGTTCTGCTTCACCAAATCATCACAAGCTGAGGAAAAAAAAAAAAAAAGAAAAAAAATTAACCTCAGGCTTTATATGAACATGTACGCCAGGACTTCATTTCCTCTGCACATCTTGCTGCACTCATCAGTTTTATATAGAACACACTAGTCCCAAGTCAACATCAGTAAAAATGAAACGGTGCATGATAATGATGTTCCCTGACCTCTTTTAGACCGTCAGTATAATCCATGATGCTGCTGTCTTACCTCCCGCCATGTCTCGCAGCTGAATTTAACTTAGCAACTCGAAAAGCGCACATGTAAAATCCAATCATAAATATAAAGTCTCAAGTCAATGCAGCTGTGGGATACGTAGGAGATAACATGTTTTGCTTCATTCCACAGATAAAAAATAATAAAGAAAACTACAGAACCTTCCTAAGTGCGTTTTTATGGGTTTTACTGGAAAAAAATGCTTCATTGCTTGTTTTTTCTCTCCGGCATCTCGAGCCAGTTCGGAAAGAGAACATCTGCAAACTCTCACCCCTTCGACTCTATATTGAAATGTTGCTTGGGAAATAATTCATAGTCTCATTGCTGAACTCCCAAATGCCCAATGAAAGAAAACAACACAATAAATCTCACATTTCACCGACTGCTCTCTCAACAGTTTCTGTACAGCATGGTTAGTCCAACCAAAGTCTGAGAACACAGAAATTTGGTCTAATTATTGTATATTCTTTAACTGCCTTATTGAGAAACAGAAACTGAACTTCCTGCACCACAAAACTGGATAAGTTCTGTATTAACTAGGTTAAGTGCAACACACACCTGCATCCCACAGTTCGAATCAAAAGTGCACGAAAATGTCGACACTCGGGAGGAAACTCTAAACCTCTCCACGGCCCAATAACCCCAAAACTATTTCATACATTGTAGGTTATGCTGCATTATGTTTTGGTCTTATAGTAGGTTTTGGTCTTATGGGTGAAATGGAGCTAAAACTCCTTCAACTAAGAATGCCTAAACGTTTATATTGTCCTTTTAGATGCATATATTTTTTATTGGAATACATTTAGATAGACTTAAAAGCAGGTGAGTTACTGTATTGTCCCACAGGTGAAATTCGAGGAATACTTCATAAACGTTAAGCTTTTCTTGTGAGCTCTGATAGCCTAGTGGAGCCCTGAATCATAGCCAATGTCTTGAACCAGCTCAGTTTAGGGCTGCAGCTAATGATTATTTTAGTACTCAATTATTTGATTGATTACTTTGATGATTAATCAATCAGATAAAAAAGCATGGCACATTCTGCAGAGTTCTTATTTAACACTTTAGTTTTTTATACTATAT
>NW_015117712.1:0-14776 GCF_001443285.1 Poecilia latipinna
GATGCTGTGCAGCTGGAATTATTTTTGCTCTAACTTTTTTTTTTTTTTTTTACTTTCCGACTTTGTTACAATGTGTAGCCATGGCAACAAAGAGTTGAAAAGGAGGCATTATGGATGCAGAGCAAAACCAATCATACGTTTCCAACATTTCTCTGTTCCAGAGATCTAAAGAGGAGTGGCAAAAGCAAATGAGGTGGATTAGCAATGCTTCCCAAAAACTAATTATGTCACACAGAACACATCACTGTGCAATAATCGTCTTTCCTGCCTGGAACTCGAGTGGATAGTATGTCATAACAGTCAGGAGACAGCCTTCAGCCAGAGGCCTTTTCAGATTTGTTGCGAGACTGACTTCAACTGCACATCCTGTCCACAGCATTACTCTGAATGCTGAGTTACGACAACATTTAATTTCCCTTTGGGATAAATACCGTATTATTAAATTGAATCCTTCCTCTACGTTTGAAAAAAAAAAATAATGAGACAAAGTTCACTCAGTTTTCTATGAAAATCTTAAGTTGACTAGAAAATCTCTAAAAGAATTTGGCTTTGAGTGTTGGTTTTAAAT
The DNA here is from genome assembly GCF_001443285.1 of Poecilia latipinna. Taxonomy (NCBI): domain Eukaryota; kingdom Metazoa; phylum Chordata; class Actinopteri; order Cyprinodontiformes; family Poeciliidae; genus Poecilia; species Poecilia latipinna. The sequence goes on from NW_015117712.1 coordinate 569, forward strand.
CTAACTGAATGGTACACCATTTATTTTCTTGACTTTTTCCATTAATCCATATTAAGCAAGTCAACTGCATTCATAGCAACAATCTCCCTCCAGAAAAAAGATGTCAGGAGTCAGGCTCCAACAGTTCACACATAAACACTCCCAACTGTCATATTTAATATTACCATAGTTTGAGATATTCATCCGTACTCTCACAGTAGTGACAGTATTATCTGAAGCTTTCAAAAACACTGTCTGTCAGCAGGTTTTTTGACTTTCACCTCTTTCAAAACGATAATATCTCCCAAAGGACAACTTCTGGAAGGAACAGAACATTACCACAATGCAAATGGAGTCAAACTACGACTTCTATGCCACCAGAGCTCGGCAGAGCGAGGGAGCGGGGAGAAGAATAAGTGAGCGCTTGTGCCTTCTTTTCAGCACTCTACAACTCTGGAGCCTGGGAAATTCAGCAGCTTGGCTGGGCTCTGAGAAATATCCAGAGCTGTAATGTAAACATGTCTGAACTCTGATCTGGAGGGGCTCCTCCCCTGTCCCCTCCCAGATTAACCTAGTATTCTGTTCAGTGGGTTGGCTGGTGACATCAGGAGCCCACTTACTCATTTCCTGAAGAGGGTAATGACCCTGGGGAGGACAGGCTGTTTGAAGTTCTGCTGCAAATATAGCTGTCTTTCTCTGAACCTTAGCACAAGGAAAAGAAATTCTTTTGAGCCTCAAGTAGTTTTACTGGGTAAATAGGCCATGGAGAAAGGCTGTGAAGTTAGGATTGAAGTAAATAAAGTGAGTCAAGAACTGACACATTATTTTTATTTAGTCATATTCATGCACCTTAAATTTTTTTCACATTTTGCCACATCACATATAGAAAACTTAGGATATTCTACTGGAATTTTACAAGATTAATCAACACTTGCACAAAACTGTGATGAAGAAGGACAAGTATGGGTAGTTTTTAAGATTTGTTTTACAAAAACAAATCTGACATATGAATTTTTCTTCAGTCAATCACTACTTTGTTGATTCATATTTTTGCTGCACTTACAGCTGTAAGTCTGTTGAGATTTGAGCTTTAAGCAGCTATAGATAAAATATTTGGTCAGTTTTTCTGTGTGAAATACCTTACACTTATTCAGACTGAATGGAAAGCATTAGTAAACATGTATTTTCAACTCTTGCCAACAGTTCCCAATTAGATTTGGTCTGACCTTTGACTGGGACAATACCAAATTAACTAATTTGATCTAATCTTGGGTTAAAATAACCGTATGCTACAATTTTCAGATTTTTGCTACCATGTACTGATTCACTCCCCATTCACAACTTTGCACTTGCTTGGCATATACACTGAAGTTTGTGGGTACGACATGACAAAATGTGGAAAAGCTTTTGTGGGGTATTGTAAACTGAGATTCTTGCTGCTCTCCACTGGCAGCTGTGATAATCTGATCTGTTTACAAGAGTATCTACAACAAGTCCAGGAAACTCTAACATATCAGGTGGCTTATTTATCAGATAAATGTGAGAAGAGCTCCAGATAAGCTCCTGCTTATCCAACCACAACTGTCAACCCCTGAACAAAACACTCATAGTTCCTTCAAAGTCATTTCCCAAAGCAAACAGACTTTTATATTTCCGAGCTAAACCAATAGCGAGGACTTCGATTTTGTCCGAATGCAATAAAAAGAAATCCTTATGTCACATATATCCATTTGTCCTTTCCTTCCACTTTATGCACATTGGGCATGAACACCTGAATATGCCTGTTCCCACAGGGCTCCAGTTTCAGCACTGGTAGCACCGCGCTCACAGAGACACACTCTAAGGCGCTACCCTTCACCCTCCCACCCTCCTCTCTCCATTTCCTCAAAAACACAGTTCTGCTCTTGCTTCAACTGAGTCAAGCAGGAAAAACTTGACAAACCTCAAAGAGCTCTCTCTGCAGAACAAATGACATCAGGCATGGACAGATACCTCCACAAGTGCCCTCTAAAAGTCTCAATAAGAAAAAGAAAAAAGAAATGTTCTGCTACGCTAAAATCCCACAATTCACACTAATTAGCACTGCTAAGCTACAAATGATGAAAAACAACGAAACACTTGTTTCCTTTGTCCACTTGTTTAACAGCACTCCATGAGCACTCATGTATTAGTCTCCAAAAATGTTCAAATCAATGGCACAGATGAGATTATTTTCACATATTCATATGAGGTTTGAAATGTAAACAAGAGTCTGTAACAACTGGTAACTTGCTTAAACCACAAACAAGCAACAAAGGGACACAATAGGGACTCTATAATCCGAAACCATTGGGGAAAAGAGGAACATCAGTGAATTAGCCAGTGAAATATTCACTTGTATGGAAATACGGTGTGCAAGGGTAATTTATATTCAAACCATGGAACAACTGTCTACACATATTCACAAGAGTCTGTTGCAGAATCTAATTTACAGTTGGTTGCACATCATTTTTAAACTCACTCTTCAACTACAGCGGGGCAGCTTTATCAGTTTACAGCAGTGGTTTCCAGCCTGCTGCTTGTTATACCTACTCTGCATGATTTACACAAAATCCGCAGCTTATTCTTAAATAAATATCAATATTTATATTAAAAAAAAAACAGGAAAAAACTAAAATATACACACAACAATAAGCCAAAGCAAAATAAATGGTTGTGAGAAGCAAACCAACAGTTCCCAGTGGTGGACATGCTTCCAATAATCAGCTAATGTGCTAACAGTAAAGATTATTTTCCCCGTAGCTCTTTAGCTGACCTCTGAAGTGTTAATCTACTTGCCTGTTTTGTTAATCTGAACTTAAACAAAGTTTGTTTATTTATTATTTTATTCTTTAAGTAGCTAGATGTTTATATCGATGCTCTTATTTTGAAGTGGAAGAAGACAGATCCATTTCCTCTCTTCACATTCTCTCTCTTTTTTCCTTTTTTTTTCAAGCAAGAGGCATACAAACAAAATAAAACACAGACAGTAGCAAACAAGACATGAACATACAATATCTAATAGCATTATGCAAAAACGTAATCTATAATGTCAAAATTAAATTAGCGCTTTAGCATTAGCTTCTGCTAAACCATACCTGTCAAGTTTTGGACTTTGGATTACATGAAATGTCGTTAAAGGAGATATTATTGCACACCCAGAAGTCCTGTGCTGTTTTTATCTGTATTAGAAACCCTGGAAGTAAAGAGTGACTAAGGACGAGGGGAAAAAAAAAAATTATGTCACATAGAACCAGGTAAACATTAAAGTGCACTACAGGAAGTCGTGAGGACAAAAATCGCTTCCATTGCCTACCGGTCACTAAAATGTTGATTTTAAATATAAGAATCGAGCTGTGTGATAGCTGTGCACAGGTGAAGGCTAAATCATTAGGATTGCCACTCTGCCCTGCTTCATTTTTCAAGCATATCACTTATCGCCGGTAACACTCATTAGATGGGCGGTGCTGGATGGTGCTGAGACAGAACAGATGAATGGACTTGCTTGAAAATAGAACAAAAGCCAGAAGGATTGCTGGGTGCTGCATCATAAAGCGGTAGTCAGTGGCGAGACACCTTTCAATGTGGGTTGTTAAAATGAAAAATTACATATAATTTTTCATGTACATCACAGTCTGATGTGTTTTACTGTTACGTTTTATTGAGTTGACTAAGTCTGTTACTTGATATTCAAGTGTTGGTGAATAAATACATTTCAATTAATTTTGCTGATGCTTAAGTAACTATGGTAAGGCTAAGGTTGGCATCTAACTCAACTTCTGGTTGAAAATTTTAAAAACTTTTTTCTCTCTTAGCAGATTCTTAGCAGCATTTATGATTGAATTTATCCTTTTCAATGTTTCCCCTAACAGAATAAAAGCATTAGAAAATCTCACTCTTTGTTTCAGACAAAAATAACGCTGCTCAGCAAAGCATGTTGTGGTTTGAATTTGAGCTGATCAATCAAGGAGAAAAAGTATCTTCAAATTCATCTTTAAAGATCCATTTTATTTACTGTGGGCATTCTGGATGTGTGAGAATTCAGCAAGTTGAAATTCACAAGAGTGCAACATGGAGAAGTTGTTCCAAAAGAACTGCTGGTGTTGATAAAAGAAAGAGTCCACAGAAAGCACAGAAGAGCGAAAATAATTTGATTAATAGAGTAATCATCCAAATGCTGACATATTTGTCATCTAAAAGAAGAATTGCCAGTGCAGAATTCAAATGTGAAAAATCAAATATCCTCTCCATCAGTGCCTGCTGATCCAACAGTTCTCTGTATAATCCCACATCTGTTATTGATATGGAACAATTTATCTTTCAGTTATTTCAAGCTTTAATAAACTGTCTAAAACAGGCCTTCTTCTGCAGTCTACAATTTCATTCAAATGTTTTCAAAGTCTGGAAAAGTAAGGAAAAAGAAAACGGAGAACGGAAAAATCTTTGGATCCATCCAATCGAGCATCCATTACTTAGCCATCAATCATCCATCAATTTTCCATGTTTAATATTTGAAATAAACGACAAAAATATCTGTGAAGTTTTTGTAGTAAAGTTTTGAATCTACACTTTAAGACAGACTAAAAAAGGGCCAAAATGTCTGAAATAAAATGGTGTTTAACCCTGAAAATTTCATAGAAGTTCTAATTAAATAACAGAAAGACGCTGTCACTGTCACATAACTAAATCGGAACCGCAGCAGATTCCTTTTGTGAGCATCAAGTTTCGGTAGCACATAAAACCTGATCTTATCGTGCGAGATTATGCAGACTCATCCACTTTAACTAACATATTGTTTATTTCCCTGCACAGAACAGGCCAGTCTGACACAAAGACAAACAAGGCTGCTCCACGAGGGAGGTAATTTTGCAAAGTGGGTGCTGATGGTGTAAATTCTCTAAACTTGTATCTCAAGGTAAAGCTGTTGCCTTGCAAGCTTTGTTTGTGGCCAGGGACCACAGCCAAGGACAGCTGGGAAATGTCGGAGAATAAAAAGGCTTTAGATCCCAGGCAGGCAGTGGTTCCAGTAAAACCAAAGGCAGGATTTACCCTAAAGGTCTGGCTGTTATAAAGTGCAGCTCATAAATCAGCAGAGCAGACCAAACCCACCTGGATTGTCAGAAGATCATGTTTTTTTTCTGAGCATATACCACTTACAGTGTATCATTCCTTGAAGAGCGAGGAGGAGATGGGTTTAATACATGATTTTTGCAGCACTCTTCAAAGACAAATACAGCCTTCCCATAGGCTGCTGAATAAAACATGAGGAGTGTGCAGCAGGGTGGGTTTTGCGTGCACTTGTGTGTGTGGAAGGGTGTAAGATTGGAGGAATGAAAAACGAAAAGGTGGGTGAGGGGTTCTTCTGGAACTGCTGCTGCAAATACTGTATAACACATGATCTGTAAAGGCTTTTGATTTAACACATATCCTCACTGCCCCACCGGGTGTCTGGAAACTTCTGTCTGGATGGCTTTCTTTGTTTTCCTGTGGTTTCTTTACCTGTTTTTTCTTATTATGATTTTTATTTTGGGGTGGGGAGAGGCTGGAACGTCTTAACAAAACCTAAATTGGTCGAGAAAAAAAAATGATAAAAGTGGACTCATTTCAGGAAGAGAAGGGAATGCAAATCTTGCCAGGTACAGAGATGTCCCAGATTCACAGAGGATGATTTCCAACAAGAAGCTGCTGCATAATGCTCCATTTGAAGCCTTTAAAAAAAGAAAAAAAAAAGAAGCTGACAATAAATATTTTACTTTTTTAAGTAACAACTACATAACTACATAAGTTTTTTGTTTTGTATTGAAGTTGATATGTTATATTTTGGGGCAAGATGATTCAAAAGAACAAGATTCTTAGTACTATTTTTTTGGGAATCCCCATTTTTTTATTTTCACAAATACATGAAACTTCCAGAAGTCACAACGTGTTTCAGTAAGCCTGTAGTGAGTGCAGGTCCAGCTCACGCTCTGCAGTTTTTATGCTTGTCTAATTAGGTAGTAATGATGCCAAAAAACACATCTAAACATAGTAATTTGACTTTTTTTTAATTTCACAAATAGAAAAGAGGTTTTTTGAACCTCAGTCGTTTTTTGAAGGATCTCTGCTCTTCATATCTGCTTGGTTTGGTTCCCTTAGGAAGTTGCAAATTAGTTGCTAACTTTAGCACCTGGCTAACTGTTACAGTCAATGTATTCTCACAGCACTTAAAATGTTATCACATGCATAATCCAACAGTGGTGAAAGCTTCCACAGAACCGCTGCTGTCAACCAGCCCGACGAGCAACTAATTAGTTTATTCATACAGCGCCAATTCACAACACATCTACAAGAATAAACAATCAATTTGATCCTAGTTATCAAATAATATATTTTTAATTCACATTAGTAAAGAAAAAAAAGTTTTCTTTACAAGGAAATCCAGCTGACTGCATTGAATCATCGACTTACAGCATTCACTCCTGGACAAGTAACGACAGTGGAGAAATGTTTGTATTGCATCCTCGACTTCCCAATAATCACTCAAACGAGTGAGTACGCATGTAGCGACAGTGGAAAGGAAAACCTCTTTAACAGGTGGAAACCTTCAGGAGAATCGGACTCGGTATGAATGACTACCTACCACAAATGATATCGTATCTTATGTTTTTACTCTTCATATAAATCTCAAATTGTGTTTTATAGAATCTTTGTTCGACATAGCCATTTAGCTAGCTCTAATACTAGCTTTAGCATCCCTAGCCGCTAATGATGATCTATGAAGACTTTCTCTGAGTTTTGTGCTCTACTTCCTGCAACTTATGAGATTTACTTGCCAACAAGAACTTTGTTCATGCAACCTCAATTAAAAGAACTAATTTCTCATTTCTTGCCTTAACTCAATGCAAGCACCTGGGTTTCCCTAGACAGAAAACTGTTTAAACAATCTGAATAATAAGATGAACTTGACTGTTCAACTGAAAGTTTACGAAAATTTTACACGAATTTGTCCAGAAAAATAACTTTAGGTGAAGCTAAGTATGCTAAACCTTTTCAAAGTTAGCAAAAGCGCTAAGCAGAAAATTAGCTCCGCTATTAGCTAAATATTGGACAAATTTAGGCATTTCAAGTTGCTCCTTACCATATGTTGCACTTGTCTTGCTGCATTGAGACAGAACAGGTTATCAGATTTCAATCATGAATGATTTCATCTGAAGAGTTAACACTTTTCACAAGACGAGTTCAAACAGAATCGCTAAGAGCTGAGAATTGAAGAATTGGCTGCCAACAAGCACATATTTTATGACTAAAATCTGATTTGGCTTTCCCTTAATATTTGGGTTTACCAGAAGAAGCCAGATGCTGACATCAACTCCACAGCTATTTGCCTGCAGGCTTCAGTTTGACAAAAAGAAAAAGCTCTGACCTAGCATTTCAAGATCTTGTTACATGAGATCTCATTCCATCCTCAGTTGTAATAGTCACGACACCGCAAGTTTAGAGCAGTTTATTAATAAACTACTCTAAACTCTCACATGTCATTGCTTGGATATTCAGTAAGCTGTTAGCTGTGGCAAAACCAGAAAAATGTACAAAATGCTTTGAGAGGAAATACCACTGTTAGCACTTAAGGAAATTGATTGTGATAAAAAACAGTGTTTTTTCTTCGGGGAAAAAAAAATAAATAAAATTGTGCAATCAGCAAGATTCCGTTTATAATCCCAACTGTAGTCTGGCGGGCTGACTGACATGTACGCCACTTGTACACATTCTAACCTATTTTTATTTGCACGAAAAACTGATTGCAAGGAACAACTAGAAGCACAGTACTGTTTTTGATTAATCGTTCTGAAAGCTTTTGCTGCATTTTCTCTTGAACCCCGTAACAACCCACAGGTGCACAATACATTTTATTTTTTGGGGCTTGATAAAACTAAAGATAGATGCCTTGACAGAATAGGCAAAAAGAGCTATAAAAAAATCCCAGTTTTATATCTTTCATCTTTCGTGAAACATTGTTCTCTCTGAAGTAGGAAAAGGAAAATATGTTGGACCAATACCCAAGTTTTTATCCAACCTTCCAGACATCATCACACTGGAGCTAAGCTGCTGAATATATCTACTAAACCCCTGATCACACTGGATAACAGCAGACAACAATTTGTTTTGGTTAAAAAAAAAACCCAATGAGTTCATAACATATTTAGTAAATGAAGTCATAAAGTTAAAGGGATTGGAAAAACTAAAGCTTCGGTGAGAAATGTCAGTCACTGGTGAATTTGATTGGTGCTTCTTTAAAAATCTTATTTCTTCTTTGGCTACCAGAAGAGAAACTTGTTAAATCTTGTAAAGCTGCCTCCCCGGAGAGAGCACTGTAATCTTGATTAAAAAAATATGTGATGTGAAGTTGTTTACAGCACATTCATGCCAATGTTTTCATAAAACTATAATAACTGACGAGAGAGATATTCATTTCACATTCGATTTAGCCAAAAGACATGTGCAACTCACTATTAAGGAAGAGGAAAAACTATCAGAGGCCCAAACAAATGAAGTAATTTAATAGAAACTTGGAAGAGACTGCGATAGCTTTCTTTGAGACATTAACACAGCACACACTAACATCCCTGTTCCCTGAAGACAAGCTGTGCTCACTTAAAACTATTTGGTGATGAAAATGTATGAGCTGACCTCTGCTTGACTGTGGAATGTCCTGCGAGAAATGTTACAAACACTTAGGTTTTAAAGAATAATAATAATGATGATAAATCTGTGATGTCTCCATGATCAAAATGTCTCCATAATCCCTGATTCCAATCAGCAGACTTAAATTCACAAATAAATAGTTTGTGTTTCTGGAAATAAGTGAAGGTCTGAGATTGATTTGGGATGACTTGAGCAAATAAAACTATGCTGTAATGAGCAATATTCCCTGATGTGTCTAAACTTCCTGTTTAGTGAAATCTGTGAAGAATATGGGTCAAAGACAATGAATGAACAAGAATTTAAAACACGCAAGATAAATTATAGACACCCGTCCTGCTTTTTCCATGTTTGGTGTATCTAAGCTAGATTTTGTTTAATAGACCAAAACAATGTAGTGGGAAATAGCTTAGAGGAAGTCTTTTTTTTTTTTCAAATAAAAATCACATGACATGACATTTCACCCCAATTATGCTGAAACCCCAAATAAAACCCTGTGCAAAAAGTTTCCTTCATAGGTCACCATAGGTAGCCAGCTTAGGTTGTACACAGCATCTCAAGCTGCTTCTCAACAATTCAATTATAAGTGCCAGAAATCTCGTCCATAGACAGAAAGCCATTGTTGAAATTAAGCTAAGAAGCCTTGTTTAAAGTTTGCCAAAAACCAGGAAGGGAACAAGGGAAACATGTGGAAGTAGATGCTCTGACCAAAACAAAACTAGAGAACAAAAATACAAAGTATTGACTCGTTTCTACTTTGATGTTTTGCATTGTACTTTACAACCAAGTGTCACTTTGTTTTTGAAAGTCTCATAAGAGTAAAACTGTGGCAAAAATTTTATATTGAAACTCATTTTAAATGGGTAGTAAGCCTAAATAAAATAAAAATGAAGAATTCAGTAAAGTAGGCAAATATTTAAACAAATGGAACAAAATCTGATTTACAGTTTGCTCATGCGATATGAAAACACCAGCAGCATTCCACATCAGCTTCCAAGCAGCGACTTCTAAGAGAAAAAAAAAAATCCTGCAGCTTACCCCAGACCAGAACTGGGGGGAGCTCCCATGAACCTGGGTTAATTGTTTCACATCACAACCAGCACCTCTGATTCAGACCTGGCATGCCAGGAAATACTCACAGCACGCAGACCCCGCCCCACAAACTCTCCATGCTCCACAGAAACCACAAGAGAGTGCAGTGATTTTCTTTTTCTCCACGCTATTTGACTAAGCTGTCAATCCGGTGGTCAGCTAGAAGTTGTATTTACGTCAGTGGTAATAAACTCTGAGGTCTCTCTGCGAGCGTCGAGATTACTGCTGCCACAGCGTTGACCTTCTGGTTGGAAATATCTGATCTGCCAAAAGAAGCAAACGACTCCAGTTGCCTATTTTCAACAATTTGTAAGAAGTTTAGAAACAAAGACTTGCCTTTTTTCTTCTTCTTTGAGGCGTGACAAATAGCAGCAGAATAAAAACACAACTTTATGTTGTTTTAAGCTAAAAGACAATAAAACTTCTAGTCCGTTCAGTTCTGTGACCATCATTTCCAGATCTTTCACTGGGTAATAACAAAATCCTCCCAGTGCACGCAGGACTGTTAATCGCAGGCATCCCTCGTCTACTGCTTTTTCAAGGCCTGTTTGACTTTAAGTAAACATGTGCAGGAAATGTATTCAGTGGCTCTAAACATTTATATGAGGGCCTTGTGGTTCAAACAGTTTCATGGTCAGCAAATATTTCAAGAAGGTGCTTAGAGTGCCATTTGTTAAGCACACTATAATAGGTTATGACAATGCATTGCACGCTAGCGCGGCTGTATCACTGAGCTCTTAGTTTCCATACCCACTATCGCTCTCGCTGACAGACGGTGTAAGATAATGCTGGATCCCCATCTGATGAAAACAAATGTCTGTAAGATGTAATACAGGGGCTGGCGTTTCGTAAGCTCTACTGAGTGACCTATTTCTGTGTTCGGCACATCCACCGATACAGGTATGAGTGGAAAGAATGAGAAACCAGTGCTAGAACAAAAAAAGAAAGAAAAAAAAAACAGCAATCTAAAATATGACCTATCCCAAAGCGTTCAGTGAGTTCATGCAGGCATTAAGGGAAATCGTTTTTTTTCCCCTAAGCCAATAAGTAAGCTCTCATCTCTTCTTTCCAATATGTCTAAAATTATCTACAAGACATATCTTCTGTTAATCTGGCCTCATTGCTGTTAAGTGCTGCTTACTATGCACAATAAACTAGCCATAATCTATTGTTTCGTTTGCCCCTCACTTGGTCTTCTGTTCCGTTGCAAATTACAATGTGAACAGTCAATAACATCCACAGATGTGCCCTTTATTGATGCCTTTGTTCACAACTGAGAAGCGTGTACTATAATAACCTACATCATTAAAGCCCAACACAGCAAGCTCAAGATTAGCTCTGCTAATGGTGGGGAAGACTGTTTGTCCACCATCGTTAGCAGCCATGCTAACTTAGCGTCGCCACCGACGTTGTGTGTAGCGCAGTAAAGAGCAAGGGGGAGAGAGGGAGCAGCACGTACACAAGCATGACTGACATCGCTAAGACCCTCCCCTTGACTCTGATTGGTTGTTTCTGACAGAGAGCAGTTTATTTCTGCAGATGGCAGCTGGAGCGAGAGGAGCTTAATTTTTTTTACACATTATCTGCCTCATATTTTAACAAATATGTAAAAAAATCATTTTTATAAAAGTTACCTATTGTCGCACTAACCCAGGTAAATATGCAAAAAGCTATTTTCAATTTACACAGAAGTAATTATAAAAACGACACAAACGTTAAACTACACAGTTTTCTTTCCTAAAGTAAACCCACAATGGAAATCAGTTTACATTTTGTCACTTTACCAGCACAGCTTCAACATCAGTTCCATTCCCTGATGAAACAAGTAAAAGCTCCACCCAGGATGCTTCTACCATGAACATGTAGTTATGTTTGAGACACCTTTAGCTTTTGCACATTGGTCACATGTGTAAATGTGCGAAGATGTCCTGATTACATCTTCTCCCATATCTTTTCTATGTTTTCTACATGGTTTTTGACAGTCTCCAAATGGGATTCCTTTTTGCTCATTTTTCCCCAACAATGGCTTCCTATTTGCCACTCCTCCATAAAGACCAGCGCCCATATTCTGAAAGACTCTCAGAATCCTCTCAGAGAGAGCTTAAGTATTCCTGCCAAAGAATCCCAATTTAACAGTGATTCAGTCAGGTGCCAGGAGCAACTTTGCGTGAAGACTTGACAGAAACTCAGTGAGGAGGTCTGGTTGGCCATGTTGCTAAGTTTGACTGATTGACACATGAAAGTAAGACATAAAAAAACAAATACCTAAAGCAGAAAATTGAAAGAAATGCACCATTCATACAGCCTAGACTGGATTCAGAAAAGTGTTATGATTATTGAACTATGCAAAATTAAAATAATTGCTACATGGCATCAACATGTTTGATCATGCCTTGTTTACATGCCTTGTTTACACAAACTCATCATAAATAATGAGTTTGTGAACAACCTTCATCTTCCCAAGGTCAAATTCTCATAATAGAACTGGAGAAATTCTAAGATTTTTCCTAAAAAAACATCACCAGAAGCTCAGGTTCTTTGAGAATACAGGAATAAATTTGTAGAAAATGACTAAGTTCCATCAGAGATTCTCTTGCCTGAGCAGTGGACATCTGCAGCTCCTCCTGAGTTACCACAGCCTGTTCAGTTTAGCTCTTTATGTTGTCCAACCTGTCAGTTTAGCTGGACTGTCATGTTTTGGTAAAGTTGCACTTGTGCCAGATTCAGTCCATTTTGAATTTAACTGTGGCCCATGTTATGTTCTTGGGATATTGTTTAAGAATCTAGTGCTGCTTACCTAATCTTACATGACATATATTTCCCAACAAGTCAATATATGTTTTCAAAATTAATTTAAAAAAATAATAATTTTCCTTCCAGTTTACAGTTATACCATACTGTGTATTGATCTAATATACAATCTCAATAAAACACTCAGTTGCAAAATGACGTAATGCATAAAAGAGCAACGGAGATGAATGCTTTTGCAAAGCGTTGTAGTTCTCACCCTCCGAATTTACTTATTTTTGATCCATTTAAGCATTAACTGGCTCCATCAGTGATGGATAGAGGCAGAGCACTTAATGTGAGATTTCTGCTACGACTGCTGTTCTGCTTCACCAAATCATCACAAGCTGAGGAAAAAAAAAAAAAAAGAAAAAAAATTAACCTCAGGCTTTATATGAACATGTACGCCAGGACTTCATTTCCTCTGCACATCTTGCTGCACTCATCAGTTTTATATAGAACACACTAGTCCCAAGTCAACATCAGTAAAAATGAAACGGTGCATGATAATGATGTTCCCTGACCTCTTTTAGACCGTCAGTATAATCCATGATGCTGCTGTCTTACCTCCCGCCATGTCTCGCAGCTGAATTTAACTTAGCAACTCGAAAAGCGCACATGTAAAATCCAATCATAAATATAAAGTCTCAAGTCAATGCAGCTGTGGGATACGTAGGAGATAACATGTTTTGCTTCATTCCACAGATAAAAAATAATAAAGAAAACTACAGAACCTTCCTAAGTGCGTTTTTATGGGTTTTACTGGAAAAAAATGCTTCATTGCTTGTTTTTTCTCTCCGGCATCTCGAGCCAGTTCGGAAAGAGAACATCTGCAAACTCTCACCCCTTCGACTCTATATTGAAATGTTGCTTGGGAAATAATTCATAGTCTCATTGCTGAACTCCCAAATGCCCAATGAAAGAAAACAACACAATAAATCTCACATTTCACCGACTGCTCTCTCAACAGTTTCTGTACAGCATGGTTAGTCCAACCAAAGTCTGAGAACACAGAAATTTGGTCTAATTATTGTATATTCTTTAACTGCCTTATTGAGAAACAGAAACTGAACTTCCTGCACCACAAAACTGGATAAGTTCTGTATTAACTAGGTTAAGTGCAACACACACCTGCATCCCACAGTTCGAATCAAAAGTGCACGAAAATGTCGACACTCGGGAGGAAACTCTAAACCTCTCCACGGCCCAATAACCCCAAAACTATTTCATACATTGTAGGTTATGCTGCATTATGTTTTGGTCTTATAGTAGGTTTTGGTCTTATGGGTGAAATGGAGCTAAAACTCCTTCAACTAAGAATGCCTAAACGTTTATATTGTCCTTTTAGATGCATATATTTTTTATTGGAATACATTTAGATAGACTTAAAAGCAGGTGAGTTACTGTATTGTCCCACAGGTGAAATTCGAGGAATACTTCATAAACGTTAAGCTTTTCTTGTGAGCTCTGATAGCCTAGTGGAGCCCTGAATCATAGCCAATGTCTTGAACCAGCTCAGTTTAGGGCTGCAGCTAATGATTATTTTAGTACTCAATTATTTGATTGATTACTTTGATGATTAATCAATCAGATAAAAAAGCATGGCACATTCTGCAGAGTTCTTATTTAACACTTTAGTTTTTTATACTATAT
>NW_015117713.1:0-14774 GCF_001443285.1 Poecilia latipinna
TTTGTCAAAAAACCCTTTTCCCTTTTAGGCTGGAGCTGCAGGAAAAAAGGAAAACTTTGGTTTAGGGGAAAAAAAAAAAAAAAAAAAAAAAAAAAAAACACACTAAGAACTGAGCTCAGCTCAAAACATCTGGACTTTGTGAAAATAAATAAAATAAATACAAAAATAAAAATAAAAAAACATAGGTGATTTTGTTTTCTTTGACAAATATATTTTTTAACTTACTTTACAGCTAAAGAAATTGGTTGTCCTCCTGTCTGTACCCCTATTTACACTGCAAAAACACAACATCTTTATTTAACCTGTATTTTTGTCTAGTTTCCAATGCAAATATCGTATAAAGTAATTGTTCTGTTGGCAGACAAATTGACTTATAATGTGGGAAAAATATCTCGTTATAACTTAAGTGATCTGCCAATGAAACTAGTACTTTTTCATCAATATAAATAAATTATTTACTTAAAATAAGCTTTTGTATCTTGCTAAAATGTTACTTTTGTTTTATTTCAAGTTTGCTAAGATATTTGCACTAGAAACTGGACAAAAAAAAATACTTAGTAAGATTTTATATTTTCGCAGTAGTGAAATAATCTACCAGTGTAACAACCAATACCTATGAGATCATTTGTAAACTATAAACAACTCAGCTTTTCAATCTTTGACCATGAAAAAAACAATATCCAGCAACATTTTAAACCAAACACAGCCCCCTTTACACACTGTTACATACACTTGTGTTTCATTTCCTTAGAATGTACTCTCTTCAAAAATAACACTTCAGTATTACCTTCCTATTCATTCTCAATTTAACATAAGTCAGGCTGCCACAGACTTTTTGGCATAGCCAGAAATCCACCAGCATAAAGTGTCTTATGAAATTTTTACATAAATCATTTGTGCTTTCATTAGAGCAGAACATAGCTCAACAGACATGAACAATAAAATAGGATAAAAGATGGGTAAAAAAAATATTTTCAATTTCCCCACTCAATTATAGCCAACTTTAAAGAAAGATACTTAATTTACACCAGCTACACTGGCCATCAATCTAAAACCTGTCATTGTAGAACATCTTTAGAAACCTACTGAGTTAGCTCTGTGTTTCCAGCTACATTTCTCTGACTCAATGTAGGGAAAAAAAAATGTGATTCATCATCCGCTTTTGTTCTTGTCATCAGATATGCAACTTCTTAATTGGGCCATGGTTGACTGATCATCACTGCTGGATCCTGTTGCCACAAACTCCCATCTGTCCATCACCTGCCTCTAAATAGACAAATCAAACAAATCCTCCTCTATTCTTTCTAAAACTGTAGAGATGACAAAAACACACGTTCCTATAAACTGAATCTGCAAAAAATAAGAAATATCACATGAAAAACTTTTTTTTTTTTTTTTAAGAACAATACCCTACATATTTACAATATGTGACAAACTGAGTAGGATGGGACAAAGCATGCCTGGTTTCACCTTAGTTTATTTAATTTGCAAATATCTGCACTGTCTCTTTCAAAATGACAAAAGCTGTATTTATGCTGTGTGCTATATATACAGCACATTTAGAAGGCTGGCAGGGTGACATCTATGGCCCAGCACATGAACAAACATTCATATTCATACATTTGTGGAGCAACAACTGCACACAACACAGAAAAGCTTATTAGCTTGTTAGGTCAAGACTCAGAGGTTCATTACAATTAAAGGACAAGGTTCCTCTTTTGAAGCCAACAACAGTGAGCATTTTGAATGAGTAAAACAGGCGATTCAGAAGAGAGGTGAAGAACATATCCACTTTAAGCATGAAAAAACATCAAATAGAAGAAGTGGCTAAAGGTTCCATCTTTTTCTGTACCTACAGTGCAGCCTTGATTCATCACAACTTCATCACAACCATTCAGCATTAAGACGCTTTTCCAAAACGACTCCCAAGCTGGGTCATTTCAGAAATGACCCAAACAACAGACAACATAGATGTGAGATTACTGGCCCGTGATTGTTTTGACTGTATCGATACCGGTCTCCTTTCATGTGATGGTTACGTTTTGGGTCTTCTTACAGATCATAAAGAGATGGTGACATCTGAATCACTTGTAATCATTTGAAATGACGGTCATCTAATCTTGAGTTCTTCCAAAATGAGTCCGAGACTTTCCAAAAATTATTCTTGAGTTTCGTTGGTCGTCATATGGTATTAGTTAATCCACTTGCTGATGTGGACCATGTACCACTTATGTTGGCAAGGATAAAGTGATACAGTGATAGGATGTTCAAAACCACTTCTTAAAAAATTATTTCAATGTTTGTGTACAGAAGTGTTTCTGTAACCAGGAGGGGGGAAACAAACATTTCCTGCATGTCTAACATGCATGGATAAGTAACATGTTTCGTTGACCATAATGTACCTTGTTCACATGTCCTCCAACGGAGTGATGATTTTCCTGTTTCCTGTCTCCTCTTTTGCTTCATCCATCGACCTCAGGCCTGCGGCCCAGAAATAAATCCTACCAAGACATCTTGAAGCATCTATCTAAATTTAAGTTTGTGTCTGGAGATGTTTTGTGAAGGATCTAAAAGCAGAGATGTGTATCCTATTGCTTGGAAGTCGACTTGTATGAAAGAGTAATTGGATGTTGCTGAAGTCTTTTCATGAACAGAGCTCAGGTCAGATCAAGCGACTATGAAGCATTGGTTGCTGGGGAGCATCTCATGATTTTCTAAATATATTAATATTTCTGAAATTAACTTCCTTTCCATACAGTTTTTTTCTCCTCTCCTTTTGCTTTTCATTTTCCTCCCAGAAACGGCAAGAAATACTTTTTTTTTTTCCAGTTTTTATATAGATGTATATAGATATTTATGAATGAGTGAAAGGTAATTAAATTAGCCTGTGCTGAATTGGAACAAATTAGATAGAAGCGAACTGTATGTTATTGGATTTAAACTTTCTCTGTCTACCGTTTCTCTATAGCACCATGAGATTACTTTTGTGGTGAAACAGTGCTATAGAAATGAACTAAATTGAACCGAATTGAAACGGATGATGCAACTCCGCCGCACGTCATATATGACTGTCAGTTTGAAATTGGCTGAGAGACAAGAATGCCTCGTTTTATGAGAAACCTACTGCATCTTCCCTGCATCTCCACCCACATCTCAAGTGGGAAGGATGGGGACATCAGGAAAAAAAACCGAGCCAGACGTTTGAACTAAGGGGATCTTTAAGTTGAAGCAGGTGTGCCGCAGCAGGAAAACATCCAGAACATGGAGGGTAGGGCAAAGCTGGAGGGAAAATTTAAAAAAAATTGTGACATTATATTAAGCAGAAAATTGTTAGTATTTAAGTTCTTTATGAATAAGCACAGGCAATAACCGTTAGGGTTCTTTAAGTAAGAGAGTTTCAGTGTCATAACAGACCGAGTTTTTTTCAGTTTTATGTTTTGCAAACAAAAAAATATAAATATATATATATATATATATATATATATATATATATATATATTTCCTGTTGCTGTTGTGACCCAGAAGTGTTTCCACATGTCACAATTAAGGCAATGTTTCCATGGTGACGCAACGAAGCACGACAAAATGAGTCTGTAGGTGCAGCATTACTAACGGTTCATTTACCAGTGTTCAGTATGATCATACATTTTTGAACTTGATTTTTGTGTTTTACAAGTCAAAAATGAACACAACTTATCCTTATAAATGTGCTCTATTCTGGATGGACCAAAAATATATGCTGCATTTCTTACAGGCACATCTTTGCTACTTCACACACAAAGAAACTGCAACGATTCTCCTTTAATTTGAGGCCAGACGGTTGTTTTGCTTGTTCTCCACAAGCAGTATAATTGTTTTTGCTGATGCAGTCTTTGTGACAACATATCACTTTGAACAATCCCTTTTTAACTGGTCTGAACTTAACCCGACAAACTGAACGCTTACCATCAAAACTTTAAGACTAAACCCAATGATGAACAGGGATAAAACAGGGGGGATTTTTTTTGCCAGTGATTTTATTTTTAAAATTCAAAAATGGTGAGATAGCCAACTAACAAGTGAATACTAATTACAAGAATGAATACTGAAAGGCACACCAACAACAAAATAGATTTCAGTGTGATGAGTGACATTTTTTGGGAACAGTTTTGTAGATTATATCCTAATGAACTAGATTGAGGAACGTTGTCGTTTTGACCAATTCTCTGCAGAAATGAGTGAGGAACAATTTGCTATGATGGACGGAACCAATTCTTGATTTGAGAAAGAAACGTATTGATTGTTGTGATCTGTGTTTCCTGTGTAGTTATTTTTGAGGTTTTCTGTGTTCAGTCCTGTTCCTGTCCTGTCTTGCCTGTTGATTGATCCCAGGTGTGTCTCGTTCCCTGATTACCCTTCCTGCGTATTTAAACCCACCTGTTGTCTTTGTCTCCTGTCGGGTTCTTGTCTATGTTAGTTCGTCTGCCGTCACAGTTGAACTGTTAAGTCCTGCGTCGGCATTAGCTCGTTGCGTCAGTCTTTGTTTAATCCAGTTGCTACCGGTGCTGAGGCTCTGTGTTTCCGCTCTGCCTGAGATCTGGACTGTTTTTGAGCTACACTCTTCATTAAATCAATCATCTTCATCTCAAGCTGGGTCCCTGCAAAACTGATCTATTTAATGTAGATTCAGGGAAAATATGTACATTAGTACATTGAAATAAGTTATTTCATAAATGTTATTTGTAGTTCTAAATGTCTCAAGTATTTTTAATCACTTTTGCCTCGTCAGTGTTGATATTCGCATCAATGCTGCCTGGATCACACGTGAACAAATATTAAATTAGGCACTGCTGTCATCTGACGACTTCTTCCTAATTTTAAATGTATTTATAAAGTATCAACTTGGGACATTTATTATATACAACAAATAAATACACACAAAGCTCAAAAATCTCACAAGTTGGTTTTCTTCATGAACTGCTGGCACAAATGAAACATCAGCTGACAGACGCATTGTATACTCAACTTCCCATGCAAAGTTAAATGCATTTCCTTAGTGTGTGTACTTTTTGTATAAGCTGTATATAATTATCTTGCCAAGTGATATGATGTGGGAATATTTAGGCCTGTCATAACAAATTTTGCTGGACAATAAATTGCCCAAGAAGATATTGCGATAAATGACAATATCTCGTCTCAAAGATCCATAAAGTTTAAATATTTAACTGTGTAACTGGAAGACATTTTAAAAATCCCAAATGAGTCAAACAACAATGTCGATGTCAAATTTATTTATATAGCACTTTACAACAGGTATAAAACTGCACCAAAGTGCTGTACAAAAACAACAACACAAATTACAAAACAGAACAGACGTCAATTAAATGCCAAAGAGTAAAAATGAGTTTTAAGAAGCGATTTAAAATGATCCTGGAAAGGTAAGTTATTCCATAAAACAGGAGCAGCGACAGAAAAAGCTCGATCTCCTTTCCTCTTAAGTCGAGTCTGAGGAACTATACAAGTAATAACTGATTATTTGATCGTAAAGTTCTGGACACAGACTGGAAATTTAAAAGGTCCCGAAGATAAGGGGGGGCTAACCCATTTAAAACTTTAAAAGTTAACAAAAGAATCTTAAAATCTATTCGATAAAAGACAGGCAGCCAGTGTAAAGATGCCAGAGTTGGCCTTATATGGTCATGCTTCCTGGTTCCTGTGAGAAGCCGTGCTGCTGCATTCTGGATCATTTGAAGTCGCTGAATCTGCGATTTTTCCATCCCTCTATATAAAGAGTTGCAGTAATCCAGACGAGTTGTTATGAAGGCATGGATGAGTCCTTCAAAGTCCTTAAAACAGAAGTAAGATTTAACTTTTGCTAAAAGCCGAAGGTGGTAAAAACTCGATTTAACGACAGAACTAACTTGTTTATCTAGCTTTAAAGAGCTGTCAAAAGTGAAACCAAGATTTCCAGCAGAGGTCTGATAAGACCGAGCTAAAGAACCCAGAATCTGATCTGGATTTGTAGTCTGAAGTTTCTGACCAAATAATAGGACTTGAGTTTTGCTTTCATTGAGGTGAAAGTTTTTTTCCATCCATAATTTAACTTCAGCTAAACAGTTTAGCAACAGCTGAAGAGAATCATTTGTACCATTTTGCAATTTAAGGGGCAAATAAATCTGGATGTCATCTGCAAAGCAATGAAAGGAACTATTACATTTTTGGAAAATCTTACCAAGAGGCAGTAAATACAAGATAAACAAAATAGGCCCTAAAATTGACCCTTGGGGAACACCATACTTTAAAGGTTTAGCCCCAGAACAAGATTGGTCCAGATGAACAGAAAAAGTTCTGTTTTCTAAGTAAGATTTGAACCATTCGAATACTGAGCCTCGCAGGCCAACAACAAAAACAGAACAAATAGAATGAATTACGATGATCCAGTAAGCAACTGAAGACTGTAGTCTTCCAGTATTTGGCAGAGAGAGAGAGAGAGAAAAAGAAAAACGATAAATCAAGCAAACAAAAAATTTTGAGCTCATTTTAATTTATCATGCGATTAACCAATTTTTGTGACGGGCCAATTATACCCGTGTGTGTGCATACACACATCTCCTGCCACTCTGCAGAACTCTTCTTGTTTGCATGACGTCAGTCACAGTAGACAGCCATTGGCTCAAACAAGGCATAGATGTTGAGAGGAATGCAGAGCGATCCAAACAGGAAGACAGGATGAAAGGTAACAGGGAAATAGACACGAGGGAAAACAGAGGAAGAAAAATGGAGACAACGGAAGTGGGAGACGGAGAGCTGCTAGAGAATGAGAAGGCATCCAATGGCAGAGATTTAAAATGTGACACAGAAAGAAAAGATGTTTCTCACGGCCAAAAACTCTGCATGTAAATAACTGGTCATAAGCATCAAGATGAGAATCTCGCATATAAACACGGAGGATCATTTGGTGTTCATACAAGATTCTTTCCCCGGTGATGATGTCACTTTAAAACCCAATGAGTTTTAGACTCAAACTATTCTTAAATTGACTGTGAAAGTAGCACACCAAACTCAAACTAAAAAAGATAAAATAAAATAAATAAGGCAAAGGAGAAATCTACCTAGAAAGGAGAGGAAAATTAAAATAAATCAAACAGATAAGAATCTCAGCAAAACATTAATCCAGTGGGTCATTGTAATATAAAATTAGACATTTTAATTGCAGTCAGTTGATGAAAAGATGTTTGGTTACTAAATAATCACATTTAAAAGCCATAGAAAATTCAGAGAGGTTTAAGAAGTTGTCTGAAACAGAAACATGAAAACAAATATTTGTGTAAACCTTTGAATCTGGAAAGGGAAAAAAAAAAGAAAAATACACAGTTTGTTGGCGTGTACAAACTTCCACTGTTCCAGAGTGATTGACGCATCAGAAAATGAGGAATGACGGATGAAGTGATGCGGCCAACATGGTTACTATAAAAACAGATGAGGGCAGTGCGCTGATATTAGTTAGCTCTACTCAGCCTTAAGTAAACCACGCCACACTTTATATAAATCGTCTGTCCTGAGACAAGTTATGGCTTCATTAAGCTCAGCCTCAAAGGCAGTTTCACCAGGGGGAAACATTCTGGCCAATTTCACCTCAACAGCTTGATAAAACATTTTAATTTCGGGCCCCAAACTTGTAAAGAGTGCATCGTCAACACCTTAGATGAAATTCAGTCAACTTTTTATGAAAGCTGCCTTTTCGACTGGAACTAGGAATGACAATTTAAACAGTAAAACTGTCTAAAACTTAGAAATTAATGTAAAAGACACACTGCCAGCCTCTCCTCCTTGTAAACAGGAACATCCAGAACAGTAAAACAAGTAAATCTACTGCAACACAGTCTTTCTGGACCAGAGAGATTCGTGACAAGAAAATGCAAATGATGGATGATATCACAAATCTTGTTGTTTTTCCTCCACTTCAGTGGTGATAGTTAAAAAAAAAAAGAAAAAAGAAAAAAAAAGGGTAAGGTGGGAATGTAATTTTGCTTTTGGAGTCCGTGGTTTGCAGAATCCAGCCTGGAGTCAGTCGAAGTGACAGTGAAGGAGTGCAACACGAGCAACTTTGCAGCAACAACGAGAAGGGTATTCATAGAGAAGCACTATCGCATGTATCTCTCATTGCATCTTCACGTGCACACAAACCGTTCTGCTCGACTGACGGCTATTATCAGCACACTGCTAGCAGAAGCAGCAGCACACAGTGACCTCGGTGAGAGGCGTAGAGCTGGAATGTCTCCACTGTGAGTTCTAGTGTCTCAGCTCCACCCCCGTTTTTCTGCTGAAAAACAGAAGTCATTTTCTAATTTGGGAGAAAATTCAACAGTAACCCAACCCATATGTTATTATAGGTGGTCAGTTAAAATCTTAAATATCACTAACTGTGCAGTCTGGACTGGTAAAAAACAGATGACAGGAGAGAAGTGCACCTTGTAGATAAAGTGTGGATGTTGTTTCTCACTTCTGTGACCATCACCCATCAAAGCAAACTTCATTGTAAAGCATCTTTAATGAAAAACGGCAGACGAGTTCATTTTCCCTCAGATCTCTGCTTTGCCAGTAAAACGGGAGTCTATCATCTGGAGTTCACAAGTTTTACTTTTACTACCTAACAAACTGCTGTGAAGTTGGTGAGAAAGTGCAGATTTTGTGATACAGGATGGTGGTCTAGATCACAGTGAGGTTCTTGGCCAGCAGCAGAGTCAAGACCAAGTTGTATGTGTCTGTGTTACCTCAGACTGTTGTATCCAGTGTATGATCAGCAACACTGAGTATAATCCTCCAGAGATGTGGTCTACAGGGAAATTGCTTGCAGAGTTTTGAACTTCAGAATAGCATATTAGTCAAGTGCAATAAAAACTATATTTTAAATTCATCATTAGTTGGTAGAAGCAGGTGTTTGGGAATCACAGACATTAGAAACGCACGACTTCCCCATATATTTTTATTCAAATTTCCACAAGTACAAATCAGTAATCAGTTTCAAATTTGGCAAAGTTTGACCAGCATATTAATTAGGATTTTCATGTCTGTCATGTCTGTCTTAATCTGCAGTCAGATAGCGTTATAGCTATCTATAACTATCTACGTTTTGTGTTTAGATTTTGAACTAGAGACCATTGAATGCAGTTGAGAATTTCTAAAAAATATATATAGATATATATCAAGGACAACAGCTTCTGGCTGAATTTTCTTAGAATATTAACTGCTTGTTGTATCCAAATTAGCACTCAGCATTGTTTACCGTTTTCCGCTTCTGTCTCAGTTACCAGTCGTACTAAACAATAACTTTGTCCAAACAGACGAACGGCAGGTGGTTGACATTTAAATACCAAACAGGAGGCGTCAGTGAAGCAGATGTTCTAAACACAAGACCCTGCCAACAAATGTAGAATATGCTGTAAGCCAAACTGGCATCCCTAAATAGAAAAGCAACATTTTTATTTCCTTTTTTTTGTGTTACTTTTCTTGCTAATTAGCAAATGGCAACATCCATGCTGCAAAGGTTATTCGAGTTTTGTTACTTCTACAGAGTTTTACTCAGATTTTCTTTAAAACTGCTTTCTTTTTTTAGCCTTTGTCAATTCCTCTCTCTGTCATTTTCTCTCCCTGCAGTATGAAGGGGGGGAACAAAAGGATAAGTTGTCAAGAGATTCTCCTTCTACCCACCGTCTGAAAAAGCAGGAAACTAAATGCAAAGGTGCTCCCTGCTGGATGTCAAAGGGGAACACTTTTATCATCTGTATCCATCAAATGAAAATGCCTGGTCTCAGTGGTATTGTGCTGCGGCACTGTCAGAAAAGCATGTGCCATTTTAAGGGAAACACACACACACAGACACACACACAAACTTTACACATGGAAACATGGAATCAGTCCTCCTGACCATAAAAACAAGTAAGTTTGGAAATACCTGCTGTGACAGGACCATATAATTTAGGTAAACATTTACAACCAGAGAGTTGACCCATAATAAATACCCATATAAATATTTGCTAATTTTGATCATGAACAATAAGAAAATAAAATGAAACTTGTGCACAATTCGGCAAAAAAAAAAAAAAGAAAAATCAGACAAATAGTGTGAAATTTTATTCTCTAGGATCAAATTATTGGTGAACTTGAATAAAATATCCAATGAGATTTAAAATTGTTTTAAGAAGACAAGAGTAAATCTGTGGCTCTGTGTAGTAAAAGATTCTCCTTGGGAGAAAAAAAAAATCTGACTTTGGTTTAAAGAATTTCCTTAAAAATACAAGAGGCCCAACAAAGCAGTTCTCCATGACTTTGCATTTTAGTCTTCTACATTTAGATTAAATCTGACTATAACGCAAAACCATTTAGTCAACAAAAGAGAAAAACTAAAGCAAAACTAGAGTGAACACAGATGTCAAATTATGCCTAAAACATCATTAAACTAAGTCAACAGACTGTAACTAAAGCCAAGTCAAAATGTGCTGTCAAAATTAACAGTCGCAAAAACAAGAAAATGAGTTTCATTCGTTTCATTAAGCACCCAATGAGCACCAGAGCAGGTGTTCTCAAACTTTCATGTCAGTCTCCCAGAAAGACAAACCCTCTAGCAACGACTGACGGCCAAAGTGTGCAGCGACAATTACGACACGAGGACGATTACGTCACCTGGCCGAAAGGTCACAACACTATTTTGATTAATAGATTAGTTTCATCACCAAAATGTTTCTAAGGATGCCGAGAGTGCCTACGCAAATACAGAACATGTTTTCAGACAAAGGATGTGGCCATGAACTCAGAAAAAAGAAAAAGAAAAAAATAAATCTCTGGAGTAAAAATGTGGAATAGTCTGAGTATGGAAACATGGGAGTGTCAAACATCAACGAGCTTAGAAAAAGCTTCAAAAATATTACACTCTTTTAAAAAGACAGTGATCTAATTAAATCATAATCTCTGTTTGTAGGCTGTACATAAGTGTGAAAAATATGCAAAATGCCTAATGGCTAATTATGTATCTACCTTTGAAAAAAAAAACAGTATTGGGGTGTAATAAACTTACACTTCATGTTATGAGAAAAAATGAAGTGTTCTTATACTGTAGTCTAACATTTTAGTTTACTGAATTTGTTATGAATTCCTAATATACATTTTCTTCTTTTACTCCACTTTTACATTCATGTTCAATCATATGATGTGAAATGGTTTGAATTTGCTGTGTGGCATTCTGAGGAGATGGGTGAGACAAGTTTGGCTTGATGGAAAGAAATTGATGCTACTAATATCATTGAGTAATACTTCAGAAGTGGTTTTACAAATGTAATCTTAAGAGTTTCTGAAGAATCCCATAATGTCATAAAGACTGCAAAAATAACTGGCTTTGGAAGAGAAAAAAATAAAACGGATGATTTTACTATAATGAGTTTTGTCATAATTACAAGAGAGATAAGTTATAATTATGGGTTCAGTTTTCCTTTGAGTGGCGAAAATGGGCTTCCATAGATGGAATATTTTTGACTGTGGCTAAAAATCATAATTGTCTGCAGAACAGAGAGAGAACGGTTTCAAGCAGGTTTATACATATTATTCCACTTCTAAGTTATGCATGTTGCAACAATCAGCTGAAATATTCTGTACTATGGTTTCCTGTTACCTGTATCCTCCAAACAACATGCAGATCTATGGTTCATCGCTAAAGTC
Source organism: Poecilia latipinna (assembly GCF_001443285.1). NCBI lineage: Eukaryota > Metazoa > Chordata > Actinopteri > Cyprinodontiformes > Poeciliidae > Poecilia > Poecilia latipinna. Next base: position 11,692 of record NW_015117713.1, read on the forward strand.
GAATTTAATTTGAAAAACAGTAACATTTAAAAAGCTGCAACTGTTTGATAGCTATCCTGACCTGTGGCTGGCTGTAATTGTCTTAAACTCGACACATTTACAACATTTGGTCATTGTAGACTGCTATGCGTTGCATTAATATTTCACCAAAATCTTGCATTGTAGATGGGAGAGTCCAACCACTGAGCCAAGTGTTCCCCTGCACAGCATACAGATTCTCAATGGGGTTAAGGTCTGAACTCTGTGTTATCCAATTCATGGTTGAAAATAAAGTCTAATGCTCCCTGAAGTATTCATTCACAATTTGAGCCTGATTAATCTAGCTATTGCCATCTTGGTAAGTCACCAGGGAATGAACAACCCAAATAAGGAATAACCTGCTGACCAAACGTGCTGAAGATCCATTTGGGTTGCTAGGTGAGGGGTTGTTCTCTGCTGGGGTTGCAAGGAGACATTGAAGCGCCTTTCAATAGTGACTTAATAATCAGGAGATTAGATAAAATGGTTCATTTTCTAGACGCCAAAAAACTTAATGCCAAAAAATGCCGGGTGTTTTTTTTTTTTTTTTTTTTTTTTTTTTTAAGGGTTTTGGTTGTTTTTAGAAGCAGTAGAGACCTAAATGCAAGAACAAAAAATGAGCAAACTATCAATTTTGCATAATAGGTTCCTTTTTAACAAGCAACAAGTTCCCCATCCCCAAATAATCCTGCCATGTCTCCTCTCTCAGAAACATCACCAATTATCTTAAAAATATTTTACACCATTTAAAAATCTTTAAAATCATTTCAAAATACATTTCTAACCCTCCATAAATTAAATAATTATGCCGTAATTATGCATTTTGGCTATGTACCACATAGCCTAAATATAGATCAGTTTGTTTTCAAGAATCAAACTAAAACTTTTGCTTCAGCTGCAAAGTGAATCCATATCTAATAATCAGTTATTATGGAGCATTTTTATTGGCACCATCTGGCTGCCGTACACTTCTTCAACTCCTTTGAAAGCAGTAAAGCTTTAGGGGTTAGCTTATAACATCTGAACCACATCTGGCTTGTATAACACTAAGACTACCTTATGCTAGCTCCAACTGCTAACCTTTAGGCCCCATCTGGCTCTTACAATACTTGCCATAATCCATGTTAAGGCTCAATTATGAAATCTGGGCCACGCGTGGCCTACGTGACATTTTGAGGTGCTTCAGCTAAAAGTATTACTAGAGTGATGCCAACGCTTCATCTGTGCTTGATCCAGATTTAATGGGATATATATATATATATATATATATATATATATATATATATATATATATCAAATAGTCACCAACTTTATTTTATTTTAAAATATTCTTATTAACATTGGGTACTTGATTATGCCTGAATAAAATGACATGGCAACATGAGTAACAATTTGTTCTAAAAATTATGATTCAAAAAAATTAAAAATAAAATAGCTGATTAAATATAGAAGATAAACTGATATGTCTATATAAGTACTGCAAAATAGTTAAATACACTCTGTGGGTAGTGAAAAGGAAAAAAATGCCTCAGACAGGATAAAAAACAGTGGGGTTGATTTTTGAGTTTGTTGTGGTGTTTGCTCCCTCTCATACGAGATGAGAAGAATATGTTCTGTTTTTATTTTTTTATTTTTCTCCTTTTAAACAACAGTCATGTCAAAGCTTAGTCTGGCATGTCTGTGTATTTGTCTTCAACTCACTTCCTAGCTTACAAATCCCTTTCTGCGTTTTTTAAACTCTCAAACTGACTTAAATCTAATTTTCTTTCACTTCAACAAATCGGTAAAGCAGATGCAACAAAGAGATCAGACTCTAAAACAAAGTGTTGAGTTCTTGCTTTTGAGATGATAAAATGACTTATAATGATGTTGATGTCAGTGGGTCAGTTTAATGACTTTAGTTTACTTTAAGGATATTTGTTCACCTTCGTGGGTATGTTCAACATTCGCCTTTTGATCAAAGAATCGGGTGTAAAAATAAACAGGTAAAATTTTATACACTGCATGTTTTATAAATGTATCATTTGAAGCTATTCATTTTTTTAAAAAGCCAGGATCAAACTGAATTTACATATGCAAACATTACTTTTTGTAATAAGCCAACAGCTCTTCTTTTCAACCAACTCTTAATAAACCATCACGTTAGACATTGCTCCAATTAATGTCTTTTGGGTTGAAGTGCCTTCTATGTCAAACCTGTAACCAAACTTTCTTCTGTTTAATCAACTCAGGCCTGGGTGAGTCGAAACTTGACCCTAAACCAGGTTAGCAAAACAACACAAACAGTGTAAGGACAGGAACTTCTGCCAAGTTCAAACCTGTTTGCCAGTTTTGGGATTAAATTACAGCCGAGTTAATACGAGACCAGATGTTGGTCACCGAGAAAAAACAAAGAAATGCCTACATTTCTACAAAATAGTTCACTGGAGACAGTGGAAACTTTTGGTGCACAAAGTTGGGGTTGGCAGTATACTGTGGAACAAAACTACTAAATAATTAAAATGATCCCGGTAGAGCATAGTTATGCTATAAATATTAAAAAAGATGAAAGTTTTTACACCTTTATCCTACATATACAGGTGACACTTGTCCTTTTCTTCAATTGAATCTATGATATACTGAATCAAGAAGGAAGCAAGATGAGAGAATATAAATGGGAGAGAAGAAGCTGGATGTGTTGGGTGCAAGTGAAGCCCTGAGAAATGAATTTCAGAGACAACAGAAAAGAAGAAGAAGCCTTTAAACAAAGCCAGCATAAAATATTCAGAGCCAGAGGACATTTTAAATACATGGAAGGAAAAGAAAGCATTTGTAAGTGATTCGGGCTTCTTTCATGTGTAGAATTGATTGAAATAGTTGTTATTATCCCACACTTGTCAAACAGTGGCAAAATGCCAGAGAAACAATGCCATGGAAAGTGGGCTTAGATTAGACCATTGTGTGAGCTTTGTTTAAAATCAGTGCCATGCATCTTTGGAGCCAAGTCATCCACTTAGACATGCCTCTAATTATATTTCGTCAGCCAGGGCCACTTGAGAACAGACAAGGTTTTATCAGGAGGGAGG
>NW_015117714.1:0-14770 GCF_001443285.1 Poecilia latipinna
GTTTCTGTCACTTCTGTAAAGATACAAGAGAGAACTAAGCAAACTTCTCTTTTATATTGGCCAATAATTTATTTTTACAATTATCCCTGTCAGAGCCAGTGGTCTGACTCAGTTACACCTGTTATGTCAGCAGGATGGAAAAAATGGGATCAATAAAGTTATTTGAATTTGAACTAGAATTGAATTGGTCAAAATTCCAGCAAATTACTACAAGACGCTTGTGGAGGAACTCAAAATGTCTGACCCAAATTAGACAGCATTAAAATAAAATGCCACTATATTCTAAGAAAGTGTATGTAAATTTATGACTTTAAAATACAGAGTAATTGAAAATATGTATTATCTTTCTTATTATTCTGCTACTTAGCAAATATCAAATTCAGAGTGTTGGGGCTGGGGGGAATGCTGAGTCTTATGTCAAAATGTATGGTTTCAACTTTGTTACAAAACCAACAAAAAAAATTATACATGGTGATACTCATCACTTTTTAAAACCAAAGACAGCAATGATTCAACGCCACATCCACGCTCTCAGTTGAGCCGACAAATTCAAGATGGTGTCATCATGATGACATGTCTGTGGTCTGTGATGCCTATAAAACTGATTTAATGCCAGCAGGCTTTCTCGATGTGGTGGATTTATTACTGGACCAAAAACATATTTTGTTCACTTAAAGTATACTTTTATTTAATATATTTCTTTAAAGTGTATTTTGGTACAATTATATTTAAGTATGTTTAAAGTTATGTCAAAATTGGAACAAGCATACTTTTAGTACACTTCGTATACATTTATAGGTAGTACACTTAATAGTATACTTAAAATGTACTTACAACGTATATTTGAAATATACTAAAAGTATTTTTTTTTCACTAGGGTAGATTCGCCGATACTAAATTCGCTGGCAGTGAAGTACTCTCTTCAATTCAAGCAATTTCATGTAGCAATAACTCCCAACAAAGGGCTTCGTACCACGCAGCTGTACTTGGCTTCCTGAAAACTCTAACTGCCACCCCATCAAATTTGTATCTGCCGTTAATGTTGTCTGATGTGTCTACGTGGTGTTCTCTATATAAACCTGCTGTTTCTGTTAGATTATATTACTGATCACTATCGTTTCTTTGAAAACCGTATCAAGCAACGGTTACTGAGGAAGTTTCATTAGTCCTGGACACATAACAAGCAGGCTAACATTTAAATGTAAACCAAGAAGTTCACAAACCTCCCACTGTTCCAGAAGCCGCGCCATATCTGCGTCATTGTAGTCTCGAATGTCCTTCTTTTTCTTAGGTTTACCTGTACTGTCTGTTGCTGAAATATATAGCAAACATGTACAGAGCAGAATGACTACAAATGCCAACTTGCAGAAAGACGCCATGTTTACAGATGGTGTGGTGTGATTGGTCACAAATCAACCGGTCACGAGCCAAGAGGGGCGTGTCTGAGACGTAAAATCTGGCAGATGGCGCACAGCCCGGGCTAGAAGATTTCAAAATAAAGCTCACTTTGTGAATCTTACCAGTTTGTTCATGAAACGTATGTCATAGTAGAGAGAGAAATGCAGAAAAAAACAGAGGGAGAAACAAAGCGAGAGTTAGAGAGAAACAGAGAGAGAGAGAGAAAAACAAGTTTAATTCCACCTCAAAGATCTGTGTTTCCATCAAATCGAATCAAATCCATGGTGGCCAGTAACAGCTTTTAATTGAGTTGATCTTGAATATTTTTTTTTTTTTGTTACTCCTGATGTGTTGCAGTTCGGTGGGATATAGAGAAACACTTAAATTAGGTCATTTATTGACAAGGAAGAAAAAGCCTTGTCTGATCACTCATCAAAGTTCTGCAGTACCAAAGTTCAGTATTGTGTCCCTGCTTTTCGGTTTTTCTGATTAATGCTCTTTTCCAAAATGTTAGTTTAGGTCACCTGTATCAAAGTCCAGAACAGGGTCAGTGTCTTTAGATGTATCTCTCCTTCAGTACACATGGCTCCAATATAAGCTCATTAGCAGAGCTCTGTAGATATTGACTGCTTGCTAATGAGGGGGGTTTGGTACTTTATTCAAGTATGTAGGTCAATGGACAAATCTATTGCAACAAAGTTGCAGGGTTCTGCAAACTGATGAGGACTGCAGTTTAAGACCACTGGTTTAGGTAGTGTTAAGGAAGAGATTCTCTGAATTAATTAATTTTGGAATAAGTTTGGCTCTCTCTCTTCCTCTTAGATCCCAGGTCCTCTCGGCGGGCCGCATGTAGTCACTCAGAAGAAAACAGCACAGAATTACAGAGTTTAATCCAATAGAAGACAATGCATAAACTTACAACAGAAACTGCAGAACAACGGAGACATACATTCATTTACCAAAGACATCTTTTGAGAGTTGCAAGAGCAAATCTGATTTGTTACTTCTGTGTAGAAAGTTTTGCTGTAACTACAAGTAAAATAAAGGTCAATAGGCCAGAATACATTACTGATTTTAAAACCACAATTAGGGTATTTGAATCAAGACATGTTAAGTTTTAAACCTAGCTTTTTTTAAATTTATTTTCTCAACAGTAGACAGTTGGTCCATCCTCTATGTTCAGATTATGGATTGAACAGAACTCAGAAGGCTTTGTGTGTGTGTGTGATATTTTAGTAGTGTAATGCTCAATCTTAGTCTTTTGTGTGTGTCAGAGAGAAAAATTGTATGCATCATGTGTGATATTTTAATAGTGTATATGTGCAATTTTAGTATTTTGTGTGTGTCTGAATCTTTAGTAGTGTTTGTGAGACAAAACATAGTTTTTGTCCTAAACGGCCCCTGATACGGCCCTCCTCCAACTCTAACTCCCTTCTCCCCCAGAGCAGGAAATGGGCGAAACATTGCCTGAAATTATGACTGCAGCAGTTTGCTGTGTGAAGGAAGCCACTCCTGATAGCAGCGGTTCTAGGTTTCCTGCTGTGGATTGACACTTGACCTTGCTGATGTAACTCTTCTTGTCTAGTTGTCGGTCACCTAGTACAATACAGAATAAAAAACTCTTCACAGTGTGGCTTTGACTGCAGGCAAGTGGTCCGACAGGCTGAAAAATAAAAGACACGGTTAGCGCCGTGACTGAGTGGTCAGCCACCAACACCAGCTCCCACTCAGAGGGTCACATTTTTCCAGCCCAACTACGAGAAAAACTTTACAAATTATATTTGTAGATGTTAAATATTTTTACAGTACTTTGTTAATTGCTGAACTAGAAAAATATGACCCAAAGTAAAAAAAGAAGTGAAGAGCTGCCTCTCTCGCACCTTCCTCCACCAGCACCAGCAACCTGGAGGGGGAAGCCTGACGGACCCGCTGCATGCAGTCACTAATCACACCACTAGGTGGCTTCAAACAAACGCATTGATCAAAACTCTCATAAACACATACAACTCTACAATCATTTTGATCAAAACTCACACAGACACACACAAGCTTTTGTCTCTGTTACACCGACCCCTATCAGGAAGCCTGAGAAATGCTGGATTAAGAACCTCTTTATCTTACAAAAGATTTTATTTTTAAATTGACATAACTCAGTATCTACCTGCTACTTATTACTGCAGTCTTTGAATGAATAGAATGTAGTCCTAACTGCATCGTCTTTTTTTTTTTTTTGCCAGATTGTAGCTGTCTCCCGATCTAATTTGTTTAGTTCAACACCTTTCTTGATTCATCTTGATTGGTACTTAACATCTTGATCATATCACTCTGCCATCCATCTTTTTCTAACACCCTTGTCCCTGGTGGGGGAGGTGCTGGTGCCTATCTCCAGTGACCGTTTCGGGCGAGAGGTGGGGTCATCCTGGACAGGTCGCCAGTCTGTCATAAGGCAACACAGAAACAGACAGGACAACCAACCATGCACACACACACACACACACACACACACACACACACACACACACACACACTCACACACACACACACACACACACTCACGCCTAGGGAGAATTTAGCGAGACCAATTAACCTGACAGTCATGTTTTTGGACTGTGGGAGGAAGCAGGAGTACCCGGAGAGAACCCACCATGCACAGGGAGAACATGCAAACTCCATGCAGAAAGACTCCGGGTTGGGAATCAAACCCAGAACCTTCTTGCTGCAAGGCAACAGCACTACCAACAGCACAACTGTGCAGCCCACTCTGCCATCATGATGGAATTAATGGACTTTATCTGAATTTGGCAAGTTAATTTTTGCTATTGTTCTTCTATTTTTTCATTAAATATTCTAAAACTACTTGATGACTAAAGCATTTGGGTTTATCACTAGCACACTCCAGTCAACAGGACCCAGCAGAAAAGCCATGATGGATTTTGAACTTCCAGGGGGGAAAGTTAGAACAATTCCAAGGGCCCCTGATCGACAGGGAGCCCTCCACAAATTTTTTTTTTTCTCTTCACTGAAAAAGAAAAAAAATGGGGCCTTGTCAATTACAAAATGAATTATATTGTGTTGTTTTAATTGTTTTTATCAGTAAAAAATAAATGTTACCACTTCCAGACCAAAACGAACACATTTGGATCTGCATGGAATGGTTCCTTCCTGCTTTGCGCTTGACGGTGACGGTGTTCAGGAGCAGTCAGTAGAAGACAAGAACGACTGTGGCTGTTACTATGCCACCAAGAAAAAAATAAATAAAATAAAGTCAGGTTTCCAAAAGGAGGGAGAGAAAAAAGACAAGAGTGTCAATTTGTAGCCCAGTTTTTCTCCAAGAGAGGTGGATTGACTCTGTGAGATTATCAACCATTTAGCACAGTTAAGTTGTCCCTGTACCTTTTACCACACTTAACAACAGTCAGCAGCAGCTTTAACCCCCATATCAGAATAACCCCTCCTCCCTGTCCCAGTGAAAACGGTGAGCAACACTGTTTTCAGTGACAGCCTAGTTAGCATCATTCCAGGGAGTTTATGTAGATTTTACCTGTCTTACTGCTCTTTTAGCAATTACACAACAAAACAATATTATTAAGCAAGTGATATTTTCTCAGATTTTCTTAAATAGTCAATGCAAATGATGGTCAGTATAATTTTCAAGTCATTAACTATTACAATATAAATGAAATTTTACTGAAAGCTCCCAATGAGAACAGTATTTTTTTCAAAACTAAAAAACTCAAAATGCACTGTTCCAAATTATTATGCACAGCAGATTTTCTAAACATTTTATGGACTATAAAGAACTGCAAACGGTCATTCTTTAAATGTGCAGCATTATGTGGTCACAGGTACTAAAATCAAAATCTATTTCAATCAAAAACATCTTAACAGACAGTTACATGTTAACATAGGACCCCTTCTGTCATATCACCTGCACAATTCTTGCATCCATTGAACTGGTGAGTTTGTGGATAGTTTCTGCTTTAATTTCTTTGCAGGATGTCAGAATACCTTCCCAGAGCTGCTGTTTTGATATGAACTGCATCCCACCCTCAGATGTTCTGCTTGAGGAAACTCCAAAGGTTCTCAATAGGTCAGAGGTCAGAGGAGGATGGTGACCAGACCATGAGTTTCTCCCCTTTTACACCCATAACAGCCAATAACACAGAGGTATTCCTTGCACCATGCATTGTCATGCATGAATATGATTTTGCTACTGAAGGTACGGCTTTTCTTTTTGAACCATGAAAGAAAGTGATCAGTCAGAAAGTCCATATACTTTGCTGAGGTCACAGCTTCGGGGTCTCTGAAGGGGCCGACCAGCTCTCTCCCCATGATTTTGGCCCAAAACATGACTCCACCACTTCCTTGCTGATGTCACAGCCATGTTGTCAGTGAACAAGTCTGTTTGAAAATGAATCTTCATGTACGGCTGGGCCCACTGAGACCATTTCTGCTTGTGAACACTGGCTAGGGGTGGCCGAATAGTAGGTTCATGCACCGCAAGCCTCTGGAGGATCCTCCACCTTGAGGTTCCAGAGGCACCAACAGCTTCAAATAACCGTTTGCTGCTTTGTAAGGCCATTTTAGCAGCTGCTTTCTTAATCCCATCAATGTCTAACAGAAACCTTCCTCATTATGCCTTTGTCTGCACAAACCCATCTTTGTTCTGAATCAGCCACAAATCTCTTTAGTTTTCATTAAATCTCTAATGTTTTCATACTTTGTCATATGGCACTACACTATCTGATGATTTTCATCAGCAGAGAGATCCTCTCTTTCCCATATTACTTGAAACCTGTGGCCTGCTTAATAATGTGGAACATCCTTCTTAAGTAGATTTCCTTTAATTGAGCTCACCAGACAAACTAATCAACCCAGCTCTCTGAAATTAATTACAGTGATTCAAAGGAACCTGGGACACAATACCATCTATGAATTTAATAGCACAACAAACATTTTTATCTTTGACACTTAAATCCAATTTGCATAATAATTTGGAACACAGTGTAGTGACAGAAATTCAAACAATCTTTATAAAATTAGAATAAATAACAGCCTCGTCAGTCCAGATAGTCCAGGAGGTGGGTTTTAGGGTGTCAATAACAATCTTCAGCCGACAGTAGAAGATCAGGGGGAGGTAGAGGAGATTCATCTTTTCTCAGATTGTCTGTCTCATAACAAACTCTCATGACAAGAAAGCAAGGCAGTTATACATGCCTTTAAAATTGTGCCACTTTTTATGGGTCAAATAGACTCAAGACATTGTAACAGCAGGGGGCCCAATTTAATTCTTTGTCATGGGGCCAAGTTTCCTGGCGGCGCCCCTGTGAACGTCTAAAACAAACAGTAAAAGCTAAACCCTGCTCCATTAACAAACAATTCACTGGTATTGTTTGAATAGCCATATTCTTGCCCTGCAGGCTTGGTCTCCTTATCTCCCATCCACAGACTTAGTAAATGTTGGAGGAGGTGAAGTGACATAGTCAGGCAGCTGTGGCAGTTATGGCTGGTGATCCAACTCCGCCTAAGCCAGCGCTCCCAGCCTTCTGCTCTTCACCCTCCTCCACAACTCCTTTCCAGTCTCCACCACCAGACTCTGCAGCACCTACCACCGTTTCCTCGGTTCATTCATCCTCTCTAACCAAACGCCAAAATATACCAGGCTTCATGGTCGTCTCCAGAGCTCTACAGCACTCTCCAGATCTCGACCCGTCTCTGTTCCCTGTGTCTGTAAGTGGGCCGTCTTCCCCAGCTTCTGAGCCTCTATATGTGGGTTGCCTTCCCTTTAAAGTGCTTCTAGGACTTCCAGGAACTTACTGGAAGGACTTCAAGGTTCTTCAATCCAAACGCCTCATCAGGTGAGGTGCTTGGGGACCTCAAGTTCCTCTGGCCTCACAGCTGGGCTCCAAGCTTCCTGTTTCTTTGCTGCTGGACCTCAGACTCTAGTTTTGTTTATGAAATTAATAAGAACTCTGGTTTACTTCTGTTTTTGAGATTACTGGCTTTAGTTTTTTATGAAATATTCTAAAACTACTTGACTAAACACTCCATACGAACCAATTTTTATTCCTTTTAGAATCATAAGAAAAAATTACAAAACAACCTTTTAATGTCAATGCCAAACTGATTTCTATAAAACAATGATCAATTAAAATATCTTGCATTTATTTGATGTAAAATCAATGCATTAATTTGAGTCTTCCTTTCAGCTAAGTTTTTTATTCACAAATGACACTTCCTGAAAACCACCCTCATTTTTAATATTCAACTGAAATATTTTTTTAAGTGTTGCGAAAACACAACAGCCCAGTCTGTTAATATGTTAATAAAGCTATTAACATATTAAAGTTATTAATATGTTATTAATATGTTAATAGATTGGTTAATATGTTACTAACTATATTAACATATTATTATTATTATTATTATTATTATTATTATTATTATTATTATTTATTATTATTACTATTATTGGGACATGCCATAGCAATGCATAAGGAGAGCAGTGACTGACGTCAGTCACTGCTCTCCTTATGCATTGCATGGCAGGCACCTATTGTTCTATACCCAATAGAATGTCTCTTTATTATTTATTATTCTTCCATCACCGTTAATGCGCCTCAAGTCCGGCATTATTGCTATTATTTTTATTGGGGATCGGAGTTACTATGGCAACGTAAAAAGTTAAAAACGAGCGAAATTTCCAACTGACGAAACCGCAGAGTGAGAAATGGAGTGGATTTTTGACCCTAAAGTAATTTTGAAATCGCTCTCATGGCTGCAAAAATTGCTCTATTGGTATGAAAGTCAGTCATGGCATGCCTGCTCCCGTAAAATGTTTTCAAAATTTCTCTAGGGCTGACAGTTTTCTGTCACATGCTTTCAGAGTGAAATCATGTGACAGGGTACCTTCAGGCACTCAACCATTCATTTTCAGACTTTTCTGAAAAATTTCTAAGCTCAGCGCACACCATTTTTCTCTCATCGCTGGTATTTCTCTGAGTGACCTACAGATGTGAATCGCGGTACTATTGGAGATGACAAATAGCCCTCTCATATGCTTCAAACTGTTTTTGGATCGGCCTTACGGATCCTGAATGGGAAGCAGTTGTTCGGACTGCTTTTTTCATCAAAACTGACTGGGTGTCTCAGAAAGATAGAAATCCTTCTCCACCTTTCTGTCTCTCACACACAGCATTTGGCTGAGGATTAATCGCTATAGCAACAGAACACAGAGAAAGGCAGAGCTGCTGGTTTGGACTACAAACCAGCAGCTATAACTGCCATAGCTGTAGTTCTGTCTATGGCCAAGACTCAGTTAAAACAGAGGCCTGAGCAGAAGGTCAGAACTACAACATGGTGGAACACTCAGTTATTACAGAGGAGGGATTTAGAACTATTTGCTATTTTAGGCATAATATAGTTGGATTAAACCAACCACTGTTACACATTGGATTAGTGTGGCCATTTAAAATGAAGCTTACTGAAAATTTCAAAATAAAAGCCTTGACAATTTTTACATCAGGTAATTGCTCTTGTGGGCTTTATGTGACTGGTTTAAACAAACCACTGTTACACATTGAATTAGTGTGGTCATTAAAATGAAGCTTACTGAAAATTTCAAAATAAAAGCCTCAATAATCCTCTCAGCACCTTTATTCAGCCTTTTAATTCAAAACATCACATGCATCAATGAAGTCCAAAGTCTGCCTGGATGCAGGCTTAGCACAAGTTTGGAAATAGAAACCAAAAGGGGTTGAGCAACAGACAAATGTGGAGAATTGGGGAGCACTACACACGCAATCCCTTCAACATGAACATTTGAACAGCAGAAGGGTGAAAGTGCGAGCATTGGGGCTGGCCCATTTAAGTCTGGTTTGATCTTCATAAAACAGATAAAGCCAGGATGAACTGGTCACATTATGTCAAGCTTGACTTTTATCTCTTATCCTGAATTTCTGAATCCTGCTTTTGAGAAACAGCCCTCTGGATGACACCATCTGTTGCTGACTGTTGCACTGCTAATCCACTTTCTTTCCTTTTCCAACTGCTCTTTAAATCTCTGCCTGACTGTATAGTTAGGAAACCTGGCAGAAAGACAGTGGAGTTGGGCATACAATCCTGCAGTCATTCCCTATATTCTTGCTGAGTTCTTGTCAGGGCTTGAAGTTCATCCAACCTGTTAGCTGACGATCTCACATTGCCTATTGTGCTTAATGGAAGAGATGGTTTGAATTTCCTCTTTGTTCCTGCTCTGCTTCCTTTCTAACTCCTCTGGGTTTTCTGGCTTCAGTTGTGGTTTTATTTCAGCTTTTGCAATGTTAGAAGCTTCTGGAAACAACAAATAAGGGTGCTGTAAGGCACCCTGTTGCTGTGGTTACGCATCATAAGAAAAGAGTAAAGTTTAAAAGGTATTACCCAAAATGAGTCCAGCTGCACAGCATCCTAAACAAGGAGGAAAGGCTGTCCAATTGATCTTGACAAAGGCCTGGCGACTAATATAATTATTTAGAACTGAGACGCGCAGCACCTTTTGAGGTTTTCTTATTTCATTATAGAAACAGACTTTTAGCCCAGCTTTAAAGCTTTCCCCCTCCAGCCTGCTTGCCATAGCAGCTTGCCAAGCTTTTGTAGAGGCGTTCAAAAGAAGCAGGTGCAGCAAAACAGGGTCCTCTTTAGCACAAAGTGAATCAGTCCAATCAATTTGATGACACAGAAAAAAATATTTTTTTTTCCAATTGGATACTCCTGAAACTGTGCTTAAATTTGAACTATGCTGATTAATTTTGACTATGTTTCCTCTTCAACCTGCAGCCACCTGGTCTTCTTCCTACCCACACACTAACCTTTGAGCAACAGTGTTTTCAGAATCTATTTTTGGACTACAGAAAAAGTCCATATCCTGTCCTGTTCCTACCCCACCCTGCTGGCCTTTGTTCTCACTCCCAAGCACAAACAATTTGCTGTACATGCTGCTTCAGCTTATTTGGCCTCAATATTTTATAATGTTCAATTTTACCTCATCACATTTAACTTTAACACACATTTAACAACCATCTTTAAGAAACAGATGTAGAACAAGCATTGTCATACTGGAATCCCAGATGGAAAAATATGAGTGAAATATTATAGTTGAATCCATGTTGAAGCCTCACATTGAAATGATACTGAAAGTGGTTAGTGGCCATATTTCCAAAAATGTGTGTACACAAACTTAAATATGGCAACATGGTATTAATATTAGATTTTATTTAGGAAAACAGACATAGATCTGTAAACATATCTGACTCCATTTTGACTGTCACAACAGTCTATTGTCCATGGAAGACCAGCGTCCAGCCTTGTACTCCATGAACCACAGAAACAGTAGGTGTTGGGTAACCCAACTTTGACTTGTGTTGGTGTCACTTTGGTTCCTTGATGCCTCCCTCCCACTGTGGTGCAGGAGCCACTTCTCCACAGTTTCGCTTTAGTGTTTGTCAGCTTTGGGTCAAACTGCCGAGCAGCAGCTGAAAGACACAAAAATAAGAGTGAGGAAGGTGCTGGCTAGAAAGATTCTAAAAAACATTTGAAACACATTGAGTGGGAGAATGGCTGCTGCGCTTTGAGTCAAAATAGATCTACCGATAGGGACTTTAAGACACAACTTAATCTGTTTATAAATAGATTGTTTTTCTAATTCCGAAATGTTTCTGAACTGTCCGTGCTGTGTGATGGAGCCTCTACCCCCTTGGTGACCCCCAGACCCCCGGGGGAGATTTCACTCGTATTAAATGATAACTCTAAAAGACGATGGTTGCTGATTAGATTGGTGTGTTTGATTTATGGACTGGAACATTTTTTTCAGGTGGTCCACAGACATAAAAACATGCTGCTTGCACTAGGACAGGATGAACAATAAATCACTTATCATTCATAGACTTTAAAATAAACACCAGGAAAAACACCATGGGACAGCGAATTTTTAATTCAAGCAAAATCAAAACCTAATAAAACTGCAGCAAACGATAGCTAATTTATTTTAAAACAGAGAGAGAGGTGCCGAAGATATTAATTTAAGAAATTGCACTTAAGTACAAATAAACTTACTAATATTAAAAGTAATAAGTACCTCATTAAAATTGTATTTTAGTTACTTTGTGATGAGCAAAAGCTGTGCTCATCACAAAGGAAAGGAGAACATATTAGTCTCAAATTGTTTTTATGTAAATGAGCACATTTTGAAATAAAAAAGCAACACAAAACATTATGTTTATTTTTAATGGGTCATTAATTTCCAAGATCTTATGTCAGCTGCTGTGTGTCCCTCCTATCTAATGGTTTTAAATAACCAACTCCAAACTAAGCACCTTATTTTTTGTTTTTAGTTTTAGTCAGTATAAATTATAATAGCAAGAACCTGGTAAAATTCACATTTACATTTGTGGTTAAAATATTAACTTTACGATATATGATAAACCTGTTGTTGGGAGTCTGGGTTTTGGGTTTTGTGTGGGGTTTCCATCTCCTTCCATCTCTTCAGGTTCTCCACCAGATGGAGCCCTGGAGCTGCTGTCACACCTGCAGACAACCTCTGTCATTGACTCTTATCGTCTCAGAGTTTCAGGCGAGGGCGATGTTTTATGTTTAGAGCATGAAATTAGAATTTATTCAAGTGAATAAATAGAGTGTTGTGGCAGTATTTTTTGACATTGAGAGCATATGATATGATCTTAATCAAAATTAGAAGACTGGGTATAAATGGTCATATGTTTAGATGGATTAAAATTTTTCTAAAAGAAAGAAGAATTATTCTGAGAGTTTGAATATAGAAAATGGGACACCACAGGAAAGTATTAAATTAGTATCCACAGGAGGCGTTTTATGTGGTTGAAGGGGACTTTAACAATGTGAAACTGACGGACACTCTGCCCAGTTTTTACCAGCACGTCACCTTTCCCACACACGGAGACAACACTCTTGACTGTGTGTACACCAACATTCACGGTGCGTACAGAGCCCTTCCTCGTCCCCATCTTGGCCTCTCTGACCACATCTCCATCCTCCTGGCGCCAGCATATCATCCACTGATGAGACGGATCAGACCAACAAAGAAGACAGTCACTGTGTGGCCCAGGGATGCAGCCTTTGTGCTCCAGGACTGTTTTCAGCTACTTATGAGGGAGAGGTGGACCTGGAGGAATACACCTCCTCTGTCCTTGGCTTCATCTCCAAGTGTGCTGATGATGTCACCACCAAGACAGTAACCTGTTACCTGAACCAGAAACCCTGGCTGAATGCTGAGGTGAGAGCTCTGCTGAAAGCTCGGGACGCTGTGTTCAGGACAGGCGAGGCATCAGCACTCCTAGAAGCGAGGAAAGAACTGGCTGCAGGCATTGTGAGGGCCAAAGCCGCATACGGCCAGAAAATTCAAGGTCACTTCACCACCAATGGCCCCCGGCGCATGTGGAAGGGCATCAAGTGCATCACTAACCACAACATCAAGGGTGCACAATGTTCAAGGGACCCCTCACTGCCAGATGCACTCAATAAGTTCTACGCACCCTTGATGTTGTTCCCCCACTTTAAAACAGGAACGGTATCCCCCTGTTTTAAAGTGGGGGAACAGTAACTGATGGGCATATTTTACCCATCAGATAACGTTCCTCACCCTTTAAAACAGGGTGAACGGTATCTGATGGGTAATATTGAGCATTAAAATGCATTGCCTAGTTTTTATTTCATGTAGCACTATCTATCTATCTATCTATCTATCTATCTATCTATCTATCTATCTATCTATCTATCTATCTAACATATATATATTTATAATAATTATAATATATATGTGACATATATGTATTTATTATTGTTATTATTATTGTTATTATTATTGTTATTAGTATTATTACTATTAGTTTCACGCAAAAATGTGAAGAAACTGTGACAATTTTGCTGAAACATGTTTGAGCTTTACTGTATCTGTAGTTCTAAGTGCTAATAACGAGCTCGGCGTATTTTGCCGCGTGGGCGGGGCGGAGCGGCAAGAAGACGCAGGGGGAACCGTATCTGATGGGGAAACGCGGATTGACGTAACACCGGCGCCGCTGGCCACCAGGGAACCCAGCTGAGTCCCCCAGTTTCTTTACACTCTTCCAGGTCCTTCTCTTACAGCTGGTCTGTCCCCCTCAGGTGGACAGTTTGGTAGCAATCGATCTGGAGAGTCTCTTTCAACTTCAACCCCTGTTCCTGCGAAAAGAAGCCATTAGGTATTTCAGTTATTTGGTTTGTTGCTGCTGTTTACTTTTTCCTTTGTGTGTTTGTTTTCTTATCTATACTTGTAATGTTGTTTCACATGTTATGTGTTTTTGTGTTTGTGACATTCTGTGTGTTCAAAGGGGGCCTGTGTGTATCGCATACAATAAATGTACACACCAGAATGTACGCTCTTATTGTGAAGGGGAGAAGGTGAGGTGGAGACGACGCCAACGGTCGTCCTTCATTCTGTTTTTGGCTTTGGTTGGAAGACATTGAGAATAAATCAAGACTCGCATTACTTTTTTGTCTTTTTCTGCTGACTTCCATAATTTCATTAAAATGCTACCCTTCTGTCTCATAGTGTGAAGCAAACCTTTCAGCTCCGGTGTTGGTCTTCCTTTAGTATTATTTCCTGCTTCGATTGAAAATCCACTTTAGGAAACTGTTTAAGTGTAGAAATGTAGGCATACATGTTGACATTGGAAGAGAGGTGAGGCATCCCGCTGGAACTCGTCAGCGATAACGGGACACAGTTTACATCGTCAGATTTCCGAGAATTCAAGCTGAGGTATGGGTTCACTCACATAACCTCAAGCCCCCATTACCCGCAGTCTAATGGAGCTGCAGAAAGGGGTGTTCAGACTGCCAAGTACATCCTCAAACAGCCTGACCCCTGCTTAGCCCTTATGAGTTACCGCTCCACACCAGTAGCAGCAACAGGTTCCAGTCCAGCGCAACTTATGACTGGCCGACAGATCCGCACCACTGTTCCTGTCCTGGAAAAAACATTGATGCCAAGCGCTGTTGACCCAGACCTAGTCTACTTAAAGGATACCAAAGCTAAAGATTCTTACAGATTCTTCTACAACCGCAGATATTCAGCTCGCCCCCTTCCCGAACTTCTCCCTGGTCAAAATGTGAGAGTCAAACTTGATGGGGAAAAAGGGTGGACAACGCCTGCCAAAGTCATCAGCAAGTCCAAGGAGCCAAGATCCTACCTTGTGGAAATGGTCAACGGGAGTGTGACTCGTCGCAACAGACGTCACCTTCAGGAGATTCCTGGGACGGATGCTTCAGAACCACAACATATGGCTGAGCCTGCAGTGCCACAGCAAGACTGCAGATCCCCAGCTGA
>NW_015117715.1:0-14766 GCF_001443285.1 Poecilia latipinna
TCACTGGTTAATCAAGTGTCACTATGTAGTAGTAAAACAGAAATCCCAGGGCGACATCATGATTAAAGGACATGTCAGTACAAAAAAACTCAAATCATGTTCAAAATGTCAAGTCCTTTGCAGTCCAAAAGGGACAGAATATGCAGACAACCAAAGATTTAGTGAATTTTCACAAGTCTGAATGCAGTTGATGAGATACAGAACACAAGATTATAAATGTGCACGACAACATCCGGCGATATCAACATGAATTCCATTAGAGGTTGAGATTTGGGGCAGGTTCTTTTGCAATGGTGTGGGTTTTACTGGAAACTGTCTGTCAGATCTGATGTAGGGATTGCTAAAGAAAGCATTTCTTTATGAATTTGCACAAACTTGAAGTGAAGACAGGGTTGTAAGACTAACTAAAGATGACCGAACTGTGAGTGAAAGCGAATGAACCTTTAGCCAGAAGCCTGAATCCGAGTTCAAATGTGTGGAAATGGAGTGTGATGGTGTGTGTTGCAGGCGGGTGTCCATACGAGCCCAGGGCGGAGCCTGGAGTATGGCTGGTGGGCATACATTCTGGGTGAGAGGACCACGCCGCGGTTCAAGCAGTACAGCAAAATCATCACAATTGATGGCAACCTCGCCTCAGGGAAAGGAACGCTGGCCCAGAAACTGGCTGACAAACTAGGTAATAAACCCCACACACTAGCTGCTGCGGGTTCTGACCTCTGGGAGGAGAAAGCTGATTGGTTCTGGTGAATGTGTCCACAGGGATGCTGTACATGCCAGAGGCTGACACCTTCTACTTGGACCGGATGACTGGCGAGAAGGAGCCCCTCCCTCGTGACTTTAATGGCATGTGCAGCCTGGAGAAGTTCTACGCAGACCCTAAAGCTGCAGATGGCAACAGCTACAGGCTGCAGCTGTGGATGTACACCATGAGGCTGCTGCAGTACTCGGACGCCATCGAGCACCTGCTCACCACAGGTACCACCCATACACTCACACTTCTCCTAGACAGAGGTGATGAAGAAAACCACTCACCTCCGTCCTGATATGCTGTTCTTTAAGGCCAAGGGGTAATCCTGGAGCGCTCTCCATTCAGCGACATGGTCTTCCTGGATGCCATGTTCAACCAGGGCTATATCAGGAAGGAGTGTAAGTATCTGGCAACAAAGACGACTAGACATTGGCTTTTCAACCAAGGTTTTACTTGAGCCCAGTAGGGCTGTTGGAAAAATTATTTCAGTATTCGAGTAAACTGTCAATTATTGTTGACGATTAATCAAATAAAACATTTGATCAAGTTTGATTTTATTTGATTTGTAAATATTTGATTGGTAAATGCTTCCATAACAGCAGTATTAATACACATGTACACATGAACAAGCGCTACAGGGCCAGCTGGCTGAAGAGTGGAGATCAGAAAAACTCGTCCCATAAAGTCCTATTTTCAGTATTTACTGATCTTCATATGTGCATTGATGACATCGTGGTTTGGCCATTTGTAGCAGATTGACAATCCTTTGAACACGACAGAGGTCAGGTTGAGGAGTTTGCAAGTTGGTTTCTCGTAGGCGGTTACAGACAGTCTGAGATGTGACGTGTCTGTTGTGCAGACCAATAGTCTCATCTGCTGTGTGTGTTGCTGGTCTCAGCCGACCCTCAGATGGACGAGCCGGATGTGGCGATGTTGTGTTGGAGTGGTCAGACGCGGCCGATGAGGATCAGGTCGATGTGCAGCAGCTCCAGTCTGTTGAATCAAACTCTTAAAGGCCTATGGTCTGATAACGGTCATTGAACCGTGCAGCTACTGCTCTGGTGGACATCCCTGCATCCAACATGCCAATGGCTCCTGCATAACATGAGACATCTGAGGCTTTTTGACTTGTGACAAAATGTGACATTTTGGGGCCTTTTATTGTCTCCAGTCCAAGGATTGTCCAGTTGTTGCTCATTTTGTCTGATCACCCACTGGACATGCACTGGGTAAAGGAAAACAACTCACTGGGTAATGCTCACTGACAGGAAGTTGGATTCAAAATGATACACAAATCAAGAGAAATATTTCTTTTGCACAATAAAATGTCAGCAAAGGCTCTTTTACAGTTGTTGACTCCACATGGCAACAATAGTTGACCTGGGGGGGGGGTTATATATTTTTTCAGTATATTTATCTGTGGGCAGCCTCTGTGTTTTCTGTGAGAAACCCTTCAGTCTGATTAAAACCATCAGTGTGTAACCTGCAGGTGTGAATCACTACAATGAGATCAAAACCATCAGCATCTGTGAGTTCCTCCCTCCTCACCTCGTCTTGTACATTGACCAACCAGCAGAGGAGGTGCAGAAGAAGCTCAAGCAGAGCGGGAAGGTACGGCTGTACTAGCGCTGTACTAACTAGGCAAGTTAGATGTTACCATCTGCTACCTAGTTAGCCAGTTAACTATCTACCGTAACCGGCATCTGGTCACTACTGCTGTAACCTGAGACTGGTTATCGTCTCATCCGTCAGACGGTAACCAGCTTGGCGACAGCTGTCTGATGTTACTCTGCAATGTATTTTTGTTTTTTTCAGCCCCACCTGCAGAACATTTCCCTGCAGTATCTGAAGAGCGTAGAGGATTCCTACAAGAAGTCTTTCCTCCCTAGCATCAGGTATGTGACCAGAGAGCGTTGGACATGTCTCTCTGTCTCTGTTGATCATTAACCCTCTCACCGTGTCATCTTCAGGGAAACCTCTGAACTGCTGGTCTATGATATGACCCAAGTTCAGGACGCTGAGAGGGTAAGACACTATCTCCATTAACCACTTTTTTTTTGCATCAGAAGTCATATGATCACCAGCCAGATGTTACTACTGGCAAAAACCACGAGAAAGACGACAGGAAGTGTTTTTCTGCAATTTGTAGTTGTTTTAGGGTTTTTTTTGTTTTTTTTGGACAATGTGCAGCTGACTCCACCAGAGCTGTCACATCACACACTTCATAAAAACCTGTTGAATCCATAACTCTTCTGTAAAATCTCCTCATACGACCGTTTACGTCCATCACTGTCATGATTTTTAATAACTTATCGTGTGAAGAAACCTCGTCATGCATTATTTGAATTTCATTTTTTAATTAATTGCCATTGCAAAATTGTGTTTCTTCGACACTAGCAGAATGTGAATATCATGATCTGATTAAAACATGTTCACCTCCATGCTTGTCCCAGATTGTGGAGGACATAGATTACCTGAAGTTCGACAAGGGGCCGTGGCCGGAGCAGGACGACATTAGCTACCACCACATGAGGAAACTGTGAGTTGCTCCGCCTCTTTTCTCTGAGCACGCAAACCAGCTCCTTAGTCTGCAAGTTCCTCTCTTGTGCGTTTCAGAGTGCAGGACAAAGAGAGGGTCGGCTCGCTCACCCACATACCCGTGTTCCTGCCGGAGATCACCATCGGAGCCCACGACTACGACCAGAAGTACTACGCTTACAGAGCGGTGAGTCGGCACATGCGTGGGCTGGAACCGGTTCTGATTGTCCTGCATACATCAATCACAGTCCCACCACGGTCGTTGAAGCCAGTCCCTTTATTATTTTCCAAAAGCATAATAATGAGGATGGAATTTTTTTTTTTTTTTTTGCTATGTTTTAAAGGACAAAATCCAAATGATGTGTAATAACAGTCATTGGTTATTATCTCATTTGAGACATCATACATCGATTTTTACCATTTCATCTCAGTTTTTATTAGGTTTTTGACTCACTGGCTGAAGCATAAGAAAACTGTTTGACTACACATGTTTGGACTTTAGACATCTTTAAATTCAGGTTTAAACTGATTGTTTAAAATGCCAAACAAACTTCAAAAACTGTTCTTTTGAACCGCTTTTTTTTACAAAAGCGGTAAATAAACCGATGTTCACAATCTGCGCTTTTAGAAGTCAGCATATAGTCTTATGTGACAAGTTGGTAGTTGTAGTTTTTGAAATTGATTCGATCTAAATATACCTCAGTTGCCAAGAAAAAGCATAAAATTGGACCCTCACCAGGAATCAGGTGCTAAAAATCCAGCTGTGTGTTGTTTTAACGATAAGTATTGTTCAAGTAGTTCATTTTGCACCGTAATGTCCAGAATATTACAGAAATACCTGCAAAAAAAAACATGAAGTTTGCATGTGGAACGTCTGGAGATTAGTTTGAGCCCCGATCTCCATCCAGATTGTCAGCAGAATGAACCATGAAATGCTCGAGCATATCCGGGTAGATGAGTGGACCAGCATATTGTACTTCGTCCACGACTGTTTACCAGTTCCAGAACCCGACCAAAACCCCTCTGTGTCGTCACTGTGAGAAATAATGAGATTTGGTTCAGTATAAAACAGACTTGCACCTGGGTGAAGCTGCTTTTAGCGTCACAGTGGAACTTCATCATAAACACTTTATCTATTTAGTTCCAGCAGTAAAACAAACATGGAGATGCTTTGAGATGTGAATGAGGAGCGGCGTTGACAGCCCTGATAAGCTGATGTGTTCACAGCCCCTCCGCCAGGTTGAAGGATGAATGAAGACATTAGGCTCTGATTTGTTGTGTGTTTGCCAGCTGAGGTGTTTTAGTTCAGCAGAGCTCTTTGATTCGGTTGGCTGTTTTATCTGATGCAGAGCTTTGTGAAAGCCTGAAAATCCATAATGAGGAACCTTTTCTTTCTCGTGTCTGCTTTGTTCCTTTTTTATTGACTCTTCTTATTTTTCTCCTCTTCCCTGGGCCACCAAGTCAGCCTGATGAAAGTCATTTTCCTGTGCTGAAATATCGAACCCCTCGTAGTTACAAATGTCACGTGGAATATTCCAGCCGGCTGTTTGTATCATCGGTCTTGTGGGGAAACATTCAGGTCTGACCTTTCCTGTTTATTGACTGGAGCCGTTTTTGTCTCCCCCTGCTGCATGAGTCGGGCCGAGTAATGCAACAGCAGGCCGTGACCTGACATTTCACTCCGAGTCAGGATCTCAGAGGAGGGAATGAGGACGGCGACACACAGCAGCAGAATGGCTCCCTCAGCACATTTCAGCCAGTGGCCCACATTTTCACAACTCTTAGAACGTCCTGTGAAACCCTGAGCGTCTGGCTCGGGATTCCAAACTGGAATTTGGCAAAAAGTGTCTTCTCCTTGTTCTGTTGGCTGAAATGAACTGAAGCTAGAGCGACGATGTAGGGAGACTCAATTTGCATCCTCTCTGAGTCTTTAGGATGCTGCTTTAGCTTCTTGAATCAAAACGCAATGACAAAATACATCTTATGTCAAAACTACTGATTCTGGGTTGTTAGCTGAAATTTTGTCTCATGTTTGAATAACGGTGAGACGTGGCTGTAAATGAATGCTGCTCTGTCTTGTTGTTGCAGCTGCCTGGGAAGAATTACGCTCGTGGCTACAATGCAGATGTTGGAGACAAGTACATCTGGCTCAAGTGAATCTTCTTTTCTTTCACCTTTCATGTTGACTGATCTGCTAATAGAACTCAGTTATGTTGTACAGTCTGAGGAAAAACTATGTATTAAAAGAAATATTCAAATTAAAATGCGTTCAATTATTTATTTGCTTATTTTCCTTTATTTATTGATCTTTTTTTGTGCTTTTTTTTCATAGTTTTTTGTGACTCATTCTGAGAAGATCTCAATAGTGCCACCAAGTGGTGACAACAGCAGGTGGTGTGTAGGCCTGTTGATTTGAATGATTTTTTTTTTTCACTCTAGGTCTGTAGGCTTCAGAAAGCATGAGAACTTTCCTGAAATTGAGCTGGAATAAGAATATAAATCCATGTTGGTATAGACGAAGTCAGCCTAATTAGTGGACGGGTGTGATTAAAGTCATTTCCTCATGTGACAAAGATGATGCTGCCGTCATTACGTGACCTGAAAATGTCCTGGCATGCAGGAGACGACTGCTGACAAACATTTATACTGAGAAATGAATGTGTGCTTCAAAACGCAGCATTGCTCTCAGGGAAATTATATATGTACACATTTAGATACTCACCCACATATACGTAGACGCGTATATTCAGCTATGCACCACACACCTGGAACAAGCGTCCAGAAAACTGCAAAACAGCTGAAAAACTGAGTTCCTTTAAATCAAGTCTACACCCACCACAATAAATGACCAACATGTTGACGGCACTAGACCAAATGTAAAATGTTTACTGGTTTTCTCAACTGACTGTGGTGTTTTCTATGACTTTGTATTTTTATGATGTAAAGCAATTTGAACTGCATTGTCACTGAAATATGCTATACAAATCTTGATCGAGTACAAATGACCAATGCAAATGACCTGAAAATCTCTAAACAACTTTCGTGGCATTGCAGAAACATTTGGTAATGACAAGATATCTCGTCTCTGACCTGAACACGGCATGAGACATGAAATCATTTGGAGATTTTAGCATAAGGCTGAGCAGGAGCGCGAGATAAGAGCCCTGTCGGTTTGGGTTAATCTGCAAAGGGAAGATGTCAGAAAACATTAAGGCCCTGGCTCAGAACACAAATGCATCTGTCACATTAAGGTGGGAACTTTTTCAGGTCATTCCAGAGAAATTAAAGGGGACGTAGCTTTCTGGTGGCAGCAATTAGCACCCACGGGGTTTTAGAAGTGTTTGCGATCTGTGAAGCAAGAGAAGAATGAAAGTTTGGAACTGAAGATTCTGACGCTCTGAAACAGCAGAGGAATCACAGACACTTTGTGACTTGAGATTCCAGAAAACATTCATTCAAACCAATCATTCAGACAGACAGACTGACACTAGATATCAATGTAGTAAAGGTAAGTTTAAAGAAAAGTACGCAACATGTTTTTCTTATTGTCTGTCAATAACATTTCCTGTTTTAGACTAACTGCAATTACCAACATTCTTTTTAGTTCCTAAATGCCAGGAATGATGAGCAACACAATAGTCATTTCCTTCACATTAAGAGGTTTAGTTTTTGTTCTGGGATTTATTTAGACCAAAACACACTCATATCTGGGACACATAACCCAGTTACTCCTTCCTGAGCACCTTGATGCCTGGACACTGCCATGATGTTTGTGCTTGTACATAACTGTGTGTGTAGGTCAACTAGTGGACTCTAGTGGTCAGGCAGGAAAAAAAACAAACACACAAAATATGTTTTTCCTATACAGTTTATGCAAGATGTTGTAGTTTCAGCTGGATCTGTTGCAAAGATAATCTTCTTTCCCAAATGGTCCAGGCATGTTTTTCTGTTTTTATTCCAGTGAGTCAGAGGGTTGCTTTCAGTCTGACACTGTGGCACATCTCACACCCTCCTCTTGCTCAGCTCTCTACGTCTCATGGTGTCCCATCTGTCTGTCTCCTCTGGTGTCAGTTTTATTCATGAATGTTCTATCGGTCTGAGTAGTTTTTGTTTCTCAGAACACACACACACACACACACAAATCCCCTGGAAATGCACAAGGGCTGCATTGAAAATGAGCAAATGTTAAAAACACCTGTACAGGATGCTTCCAGGAAATGTGTCCTCATGAACTGGATAACAGATCTGGTTCCGTCCAAAACACAATGACAACGGACTGTCCTTGAATATGTGTTGCTGGACTTTCTGACTAGTAAATTACACAATAGAGAAAATATATTTCTTAATATTTGGGACCCCTTTGTACTGTGTACTGGTCTGGATATTTCTGCTATTTTTTTCACAAAGCCTTACATAATATATTGCATTAATGTGCCTTCCTCTTTTTTTTTTTCCTTCCTGAGCTGAGTTAATGTTAATGTTACTGCATGGCACTTTGTTCTTCTTTTTTTTGCTTGTTGGTCTGTGTTAAAATGCAGAAATAAAAAAGAGCAAATGTTGCAGGAAGGATTGAAAAGATAAAAATTTATAGCATGGTGGAAACACTATAGAAAAGGAATCAACAGTTAGAGACTTTAGCACTTCAGAAAATGACATTTTGTTTCATGTAAATATGAATATAAAGTCTTTTTACTAAGGTGGAAAATGGGGTTAAATTAGCGCAAATATGCATGTTATGGATTTTGTCTGTGTTCATCAGAATGATAACCTGAAGGAAGAAACTGTTTTTGCAAATAGTGCTCTGTAGCACCGACCTCAATGTAAAAAGTCTAAGCACGGTGTGTCCAGGATGTGTGGGATCTGCAGATGGGGCTTTGACTTCTCTACACAGTTCAGGTGGTTTGTTGGTTGCTCAGTAACAGTCGGTGGGCGGCCAGAGAGACAGAAATGTGACCTGCACACGTCACAAACACAAGGCAACGTGGAAGCCATATGCTGAAACTTTTGCTCAGTCTGTGACTTTATGTTGGACTTTGTCGCTGTTGAGGTTTTTCCAAACGATCGGTCAGATCATTGCAAGAGAGTTGCCTTTGTGACACAACCAGTGTCTCCACACACCAGCCCGGTGGCGCCCAGTGCTCTGCAGAGGCCTGGTAATGAGCCATCGTTTGATCCAGGTGTGGTGTTGAACCAGACACAGAACTGAACCATGCAGGATGCTGGCCCGTGAGGACCAGCTTCGGAAACACCTGTCCTAGCCGTTCTGTGGCCAAAAGTCTTCTGACTTCTTTTGGCCAAACGTTAAAGCAACACTGCACTGAGTCCCTCTGGTCCTTTACAGAGTTGGTATTAGTTTAACTCTGCATTATTTCGACAAGAGATTGAGTAGCTCAAAGTATTTCAAGTGTTAAAATTGACAGAAGGAGCTGGAATCAACCGACAAACACATGGACCCAAAACTAACAGAATCTGCTTGCTGGATGCATTCATGTGGCTGCTGCTGGAACAGGACGGAAGCAGAAAAATCATGTTGAACATCATGAGTAGATCGGTGGATTTACGGACTAAGTGTTTGACATATTGTGGAGCTATGTGGGAATGTGTGATTTTTCAGTCATCCTTACTATGAGTTACCGTTTCTGGACCCACTGCTCCCTGCTATACTGCTGATCCTGATGGGTCTGAACAGCGCTGGGAGCCGGAAGCGGAATTATAACAATTACTTTTACTAGAGCTGCACAAACAGATTCTGAGGGCAGCTGTCCTACAGATGTTCTGTTAGTGTGAGACGGCCTTCCAGAGCAGATCGCTGCAGAGGCCGGCCGTGATCTATCCAGATGACGCAGGCCCCGAGGAACAAAGCTAAGGACATTTTGCATGGATTAAACTCCAGATTTCCTCTTGCTTGAGGGAGTGGAAAAGCTCCCATCATTCCATCCTTTTATCCTGATGGGAAGGAGAAAAGAGCGCGCGTTTTGGCGCGTCTCTCCGCTTTCTGCTTACGCTGACATCCCCCCCCCCCCACCAAAACCTGTTGGCCGCTGCTCCCTCCCTCCGAACTCCAGCTCAACATTTTTAAATATTATCTCAGCATAAATGAAGTGTCAGCATGTGGTAATGGGGATCAGCTAGTTTTGATTACAGGCTTTAGGGATTCAAAGGGCATTCACGGACTTTTAAAATTGAAAACCGGTGATTAACGTTAACGCACTGGCATGTGAATGAGCAGCACTTAATTATGACAGTAAGCCTGCAGCCCGCCTTGGACCCTTGGACCCTCCTCTGCTGTGGAGCACGTGCTCTGCCCGTACTCCCCATCAAAGCACTGTCCGTTTTGATTTAATTCAGTGAATTTAATTCACTCCCCTTCAGTCTGACTTATTTAATTTTTTACATATAAACTAAATTAAAGGGAAAGGAAGGGGGCTATCACGTAAAACGCACACACATCAAGTTCAAATCTAAATGCATGAGCGACCCGGTGTCAGCTCATTGGTATTCAGCCTGTTGTGGTCAGGTTTACATTCAGCCCAATTACGTCCACCGAGTACGACTGAAAACAGTTAGATCCGTTAAATTACTAAATGCCAATAGATAGGCAGCCTCTGCTTAAAGGGGGGATGAGCAGCTTGCGTCTGGTTAATGTGCCTTTCGGGACACATGGACACAAACAGAACGAAAGAATTAGTTATCCTAGCAGAGAAGTGGTAGTAGTAAGAAATGACGAGTGCTTTGACCCCCACGGTCAGCAGACTGCCGGCTGTGGCTGAGAGCAGCTTGTTTACTTGCTGCCCTGTGGCTGAACATCAGGCCACTCAGACAAAAGCAGAGGGAGTAACTGACAGCGCAGCAGCCCGGAGCAGTCACACTGAACTAATGGAGGGTGGAGAACATGAACTCTGGAGAGAAGTGTTTGCCTCACTGTGCTGTCCGCTATAATGCACCGCTGAGGCCTTATCAGTTGTGAGAGCAGGCAGTGGAAAATTACTTATAGAATGAAGCTGTAACTCCAGAGCCGGAGCTGCACTGGAAGCTCTAAGTCAACATTATTGGTCGGGAAGACAAAGGCGACGGCGAAGCGAGCCGAGGACGCCTTCAGACGGAGGCCTGGGATTAGGCGTGTTTGGCTTGTTTCGTTTTGAAGCAACGAGGAAACGCGTTTCGCTCGAGCTTGCGCAACAAGCTTGATCAAATAAAGCTCGTTAACGTAGAACTAAATTGGAAGGGAAAACGCTTCTATTTATTTTCGTTTTAGGAATATGCTAATTTAAATTTTTTTTTTCTTTTAAACTCGTGAACACGTGGAGTTACACAGCTGAGGATCTCTGCAGCTCCTCCAGATAAACCAGAGTCCTCTTTCCTGCTGCTCTGATCCGTCATCTCTTTACATGGACAGCCATGCGTTGGGAGGTTTGCAGCTGGACAAAGCTGAAGCCTTTCACCATCCTGACGATGGATCACAGCGGAGCGTCTTTGAGGTGTTGAGGGTTTGGGACATTGCTTGACTTCCTCATCTCTACTGCACAATTCTTCACAACGGGGTCTCTGTTGATTAATGTTCGCCAGCAAACCTCCGAGATCTTTGCAGAGCAGTTTTTATTCACTGTTACTGTGTTGACCTTTCACATATGCGACTGGCGTGAAATGATGAAGAGGACCTAAATGCAGGAAAGGGGCTGAAACTCAAGTTTCTCTTTGACTCAAGTAAACTGCTAAAGCCCAGGGAGAAATCCAAAATGCTGCAGCCAACAAGGGAATCGTGGGGATGATATTTCTGCAGGAGAGTTGAACAAGGAGCCTGCGGCTGATTAGAATCTAGGTGCAGCTGTGAGGAAAGGAAAATAACTGCAGTTACCGAGAAACAAGTAAACAATCCAAACACGCAGACACATCACGGCCCACCCCTGTGCTAGATAGCAGATCTCTATGACTGCAGTTGGTCAGCTTTACGCTTGGCCTTTGACTACACAGTTCTTCAAATTCAACTCCTTCCTGGCTCTTCATTTCCCCCCCTTTAACAGTTTACATGTAAATTCAGGATTAATCGCAGTGTTTCCACTAGCAGCCTAGCATTCCAGTAATTGAAAACACTGGCGTCAGCTAGGATAATTTAGCGAGCGGGTAATTAAGCCAGCAGTCAGTGAGAGGACGGCTGCTGAGGAGGAGCACAACTAAATTCTTCCACACTAAACTTGACCCGATGACTGAAGCAGACTTTGTTATGTGCAGCTGAGCTGGATGTGGAGGGAGGACAGCGGCGGACTTTCATTAACAAAACCTCAACAAAAACACTGATGGCGTCACAAGAGAGAGGTCTCTAAATTTCAATCAAGGAAGTGAAATAAAGCTATTCTTCTGCTGAAGAAACATGGGCCTGTAAAAGCGTTGAGGGAAAATTCCCTCCCAAGGTGGCAAATCGAGACTGCAATAACACAGAGCAATCTAAAATACAACCCGGGCTGTGATTGCCACCTTCACACAGTCATAGAGGACGGACAAACGCTTCGCCAGGAAAGCAAGTCAAAAGCCCTGAAATCCTGAGACAAGAAAGAAGAAACTGTTTAAATAGAAACACACATGAATGAAAAATAATAATAAAAAACAAACAAACTCAATTTAATCTGAAATCGTTTTAAACGAAACAATTTCAGTTTTATTTTAACGTCTACTGATAAAAAGTTATTTACAAAGCAAGAAGGGACTGTCTTTACCCTCGTTCTATCACAGAACAGCTTCTGTCTAAATATATTATAGATATATACATAATAAAATCCCTTTTACATCTTATTAGTCACTTATATCCACAAATCAGTAAGTCTTAAGACAAAATAGAGATATTTGCATTTAACATACTACATTAAACTCAATATGAATTATTGTTATTATTATTATTATTATTATTATTATTATTATTATTATTATTATAATTATTATTATTATTATTATTTATCTCCTTTATTTAACCAGGTGAACCCCGTTGAGATCTAGATCTCATTTTCTAGAGGGACCTGGTTGCAATACACAGAAGCCTGCTTACAAAATACAACTAATTAATACATATGCACGCACAAGTGCAAAAACAATTTAAAAACAGTGAGACTGTTTAATAGCATCTCGTTGCCTACTTTTTAAGAACCGCTCGAAATAAATCCAGTGAATTGAATTCTGACGTCTCGACTTCAGACTGGAGCTGATTCCAGGCTGTAGGAGCCGTCGCACTGAATGCTCGCTTCCCCTGCTCAGTTCGAACACGTGGAACATGCAAAAAGAAAAATGTTGTTAGAACGTAATTGGCCAGTCGATGCAATTATGTAACAACTGGCCAAATGCCAGCCAAACAATTAGCAATTAGCATTTCATCCGCTACTCACCAGATCAGTTCACAGTTCAAGATTACATAAGAGCCGAATGTACCATGTGACGTAAACGAATCACATGGTATACATTTTAAAAGCTGTAAATGTTACACAGAGGTCAACAAAACAATTGCTTCCTGGAGGCGTGGATCTACTGGAGGAAATCCAAGTGAATGGGAGAAAGCCCAGACTATCTGTGAAGTGAGATTTGAGTCAAGTGGAATAGCACAAGAGGGCAATGGACAGGCTACACCAAGTTACCCACTCAAACAACATCAGACCAACATGAGTCAAACTACTTCTCTAATTAGTTATAGTTCAAACATTCAAACTCCAATATTTCGTGAACTTTCCAGTTTGTGATGCTCAGGCTTAGAGTTTTAATTACTGGTAGAGCTTTGAGGACGAATCTGAGCAGATGTAAAATCCCTGACATTAATCAGAGGGCCGCAGCAGGTCCCTGGGTCTGGGGAGTTAAACGCGCCTGCGGGACGTTTGTCATGGTGCTGACATCCCATGTACCAAAACCGACTTAAAAACTTTCATCTAAACTTGGCGACTCCAGGATTAATACTCATTTAACGCAGGCTGATGTCACTTTGGAAGGCAAATGTTGTTCTTCAGAAGTGCCCTGGGAGTCCTCCCGGTGACTCAGTAATAAAGCCGAGGAAAGATCCCCGCTGGGGTTCATTTGTCGGCTTTAGTGAGCTGTGGCTGCAGCTCAGCGTTGCAGAGCCTCTGTGCCTGAAACAGACAACCCCACCGGGGGGGGGGAAGAAAAAGAAGTCACTGTAATCGATAAGGCCAGTCACCTTCCATCAAGCACCTCACCAGAGCTGTTCAATACAATGATTCGTTCATGTTCCAGTTCAGGGTATCCCTTCGGGAAGGAAGCAGCAGATGGCAGTGTTTCTATCTGAATGCGCTCTGGCAGAGGGGTGAGGAAACGGTGCCGCTCTCTCTGGGTGTGTGTGGCAACATGCACGCTCCCAGATATTTGAGTTACTGTGTGAAATTAGTGAGGAGACCTTTCTCTCCTCACTCTGGCTTTTATTTGCAGAACTGAAAACTGAGAGCAGCCTCTGGCTACAGAGATGCTTTCTGTCCCCGCTGCATCGTATTCCCACAGTAAACATTCTCTCTCCCGATACCCTCGGCATGCATCAAAACAAAGGACGAATGAAGAAAATGGAGCAATGCAAGGACAAAATGGAGCTGCAGCGTCATTAGGATGAACATCTGCTTCTCCGCTGCATTTACGTCCAGGTAGAAATCGTTTCACGTGTTGGTCTGTTTGCGATGATCAGTTTTCTGCATGTAATGCGGAAGCCCCTTGTTTTAGTGGTGACCCCTTTAAAATCAGATATTTAAAGAAGAGGGACTTGACTCTCTGGTTTACTGGTTAAAACGTCAGATAAATGCAGTGTCAGCGAAAATAAAAATAAAAATAAATAAAAAACACACACTCCAACGACTCAAAGGTTGTACATCCCCCCCCCCAAAAAAAACCTTAATCTTCAGGTGTTAAAATCTGATCTACGCTGTGTTAGAACTGAGTCTGACTGATTCAACAACAGCAGAAAGGCAGGAGCAACATGTGAAATCACAACAGCACCAATGATTTCAACTAATGATCTTCTGCATGCATGGCTTTATCAATCACTCACGTTTTTTTTGTGTGGAGACTTGTTATATTTTTGACAATGCTCTTTCGGTTCATTGGGATTTGTAGACATCTGGTTAACAGGAACAGAAAACTGAAAAGCTGATATAAATTCCCTGGGAAAAGGTTGTTTTCTATGCACTGTGAAACAAAAAAAGAAAGAAAGAAAGAAAAGGAGAAACAAAGAGTATAATTCATTGTAAAATACTGGCAGCTGTGGTTTCCAGAATTTAACTGTAGTAACTGCTGCCATGCTGTATGAGGCATTATGGTATAATATTTTGGCAAACGTCACTTTACCAGGTCAGAACTGCAGACTGTTCACTGAACTGTGCGATACATTGTTGAATTTTATTGGAAAAATAAACGTTATGGTAAATTACCGGCAGGTGTAGTTGCCGGAATTTTATCATAAAAAAAACAGTAAACACACAGTGTTTATCAGCATTTCAAAATGGAAA
>NW_015117716.1:0-7616 GCF_001443285.1 Poecilia latipinna
CTAGATATGGTCTCAACAAACCCATGGCACTTCAACAATATTAATTTACCTTTTATCTGGAAATAGTGTGTTTATTCTTGTCATACAGTGTCTGTGTTAATTATTGCATGAAAGGTCTTGCCATACCAGTTTATTCCTCTGTATTTACTTTAGTTTTAGTTTATTCTTGCATTTTGTTCTTCATTCATTTTCATTTAGTTTCATTTGATTAGTATTATCTTCGCTTGGTTTATTGCTATGTCCACTTTAGTTTCTTTCCTGTTGCTAGATTTATTTTATCGTTTATTGACCTCCAGTAATCTTCACTCATCACCTGCTGCACCGCCTAATCGTCATGTTTCACGTCGTGTGTTGATTTTTCACTGTTCAGCGTCGGATTCTCTGTTTTTATGCCGTAATTCACATTTCGTTCGTCGCTCCGTTTTATGTCCCGCTTCTCCTGTTTCAGAGGTTTTTTTTACCCCCAAAGGAGCGCAGCGGTCGGGAAACGTATCGATGGGGAAAAGGCAGACTGACATAAACCTTTTAAAACAACGGAAACAATTTCGGTATTCTGATTATTGAAATTTAAAAGTGCTGTGTTTTTCCACCAGACCACTTACAGCACGAGTGTTAACGCTATAAAATGAACGCTCTCTATCGTGGTATCACCATGGAGGGATTTCTTTATTTAAATGGGTTCATTTTTCAGAGGGATACAAAGTGAGGGTATCGTGATTTTAGCTACCAGTAGCAGGAGCGGAGCTTCGCCAAGAAGCTAACAGAAGCTAACAAACACTTAATAGAAGAAGAAGAAGAGCTGCCATGTATATTGTTGCAGCCAAGCATGGATTAATATTACACAATATAGTTTTACCAAGTTGCTCAAAGTCTAAACTGGCATTGTTGTGCATTTAAGGTGTAAAGTTTACCTTCAACCAAACGCCCCCCAAAGGCATCCCAGCGCCCCCCTTTTGTAAAAATGTCCGCCAGCGCCCCCTGCCGTCCTCTGAACGCCCCCTGGGGGGCGGTACCGCCCACGTTGAGAACCGCTATTCTAATGCAAACACGGTCGGTCCTACTTTGAAAGCGTTCCGTTCCGTTCCTTGCAGTGCGAAAACGGCTTAAGTGGTCTCTATTACAGATCTGTATTATTGCTATATTCTATTTTTAAATGTCATGTTTTCATTAGCTGTAAGCATAAAATTATCAATTAGAAATTTCAAACATCCGCTTTTGTGTAATTCATCTATATAATTTTTTTCTCTTAGTGATAAAGTTTCTGAAATAAACTGACTTTCAATAAATTGACTTGTAATTCTAATAAATTCAAATAAATTAGAATTTATTAGAGTTGATTTATTAAATCAATCAACTCAATCAAACAACTTTAGTTTCATAGCACATTTCAAAAATCACCAGGGTAGCCAAAGTACTTTACATTCAAACAGAAATACATATGAAGCGTACACAAATAAACATATACGTAAATGGGCCTACAGGTTGATATATACATTGTATATCAAGCAACAGTAAGCAAATGCTCACCTCAAGCTGTCTGATATTGGTTTCTCTCTCCTTGATGAGCTCCAGATCTTCCTCTGTAATGGCCATTTCTTCTGTCTGGGTGGTTATTGGACCAAGGTCCTCTTGGCTTTTCAAACACAGATGTTAGAGGTGAAATAACAACTAAAATCTAATTTCCTAATGATAAACAAGTTATTGCTCTTTGTGAAAAATAACATGAAAATATATGTTTATGAAAACTCATTTCATTGTTTAATCTACAGTTAATCCTAAAATATGCTAGCAGAAACTTTATTTCTTATAGGAAATAAAACCGTCTTCTCCTGAAAGATAATAAAAATGTGAAATATGTGTCAATTCTGAAAGAAAATCTTATTTACATTTAAAACAGAAATTAATGATGTACTATTAATGATGAATAGATTAATTTCACATGAATCTTTTCATTTATATGTAATAAATTACTTTAGTATAATCTAGATTCATTTTCTATTTAAATTGACACTAAATTTCAATAAATCCTGCAAAATGCAAAATATTATTTATACTTCCAGAGTAAACCTATAAGAATGATTTACTTACTTATCAAAGGAGACAAGCTTTTCATCCCGAAAACGGTCTTCATTCTGAAAGAAAATGGTTAAAACAGCTTTATCTAAATAGTAACATAGTCAGAGTCCAATGCCACTTAAGCAACAGTAGCAATATTGTGGCAACAAGGTGCAGCAAAAAAGAGAATAGTTAGCTAGTTAAATGACTCCATAATTATATAGATTCTTTAAATGTACAGATGATTAGGACTTATGTGTAGGTACATTATTAAACACATTCTGAATGCAAACTTAATTAAAACCAGAAATGCACATCATATTGAATCATAATTGTTATCACAATATCATTGTGTGAAGTTGTAATCACTGATTGAATGCAGCGTTTGGTAGGAGACTGTATTTCAATGTTGTGCATTCACGCTGTGCATTTCAATAACATTTGACCAGCTGGTTGCACTCCAACTGCCCTTATTGCTCACCACAGATGTAATAGGCGAAATACTACAACCCACAGAGAATGGTGGGGACACTGTTTAATTAATAAAAGGGAACAAGAATCAGAAACTATTTGAAGTAAAAACAAGCAATGCCTAGCTTGGCAGGAGGGGACAAGTAAAACCTGGCACCCTGCTAGAGGAAATCCTGCAAACTACAAAATACATAAAGTATACTGGCACTTTATTACTATTGGTTACAGTGCTCATTTAAAATTACTTGTTATAATTTTATGTTGTAGAGTTTAATTCCTATTTAACAATCTGGAATTTGTGAAGTCACCTCTATAGCTTACTTACTGATAGACAGGAACCAGCCCTTGCTCTTGCTATTGATTCCCTCTCTTTTTCTGCTGCACGTCGCTGGACAGCTTGGAAGTTGTTGAGCGCTGCGGAAAAGTCATTCATAAGCCGGTCCCTTTGGATCCTTTGTTGCCTCTGGGTGGCATAAGTAAATGTAGTTAGAAACAATGGGTTAAAAGAAATCACAATGTTTTGTCTGTACAAGAGGTTTTATATGAATCCCACATAAACAAACAGGACAAACATTTTCAGTTTAGGTTTCAACTATGAAACAACTTTTTTTTTACATTACAATTTTCAGCTCAGCTTACTTAATGCAAGAAGTTCTTTGTAATGTTTTCAGATTTTTTTTTTCCACAATTTTTCTGCACAGTTGTTTCTGTAAACTATGCCCGCCACTTGGTTATGTCGTTCCATGTACGCTTTCCCTGCCAGCATCTTGCACCCTGCTGTTATGTGCTGGACTGTCTCCGGGGCCTCCTTGCACAACCTACACCTTGGGTCTTGTCTGGTGTGGTAGATCTGAGCCTCTATTGCTCTGGTGTTTAGGGCCTGTTCCTGTGCAGCCAGGATGAGGGCCTCTGTGCTGTCTTTGAGTCCAGCTTTTTCCAGCCATTGATAGGATTTCCTGATATCAGCCACGTCAGTTATTTGTTGGTGGTACATCCCATGTAGGGGCTTGTCCTCCCATGATGGTACCTCCAGCACCTCGAATGCTGACCTCGTGTTCCATGTAGTGACTTTGGCTCTTGAGTATGCAGCCACAGTGGACAGCAGCAGCAGCCACCACCCCAATACTGAACTTACTGAACTGCTGATAAAAGCGGCCACCGTTTTAAAGATGTCCTGAAGACAGTAACAAGCCAGATTGGCCAACATTTGCATGCAGCAAGAACAGATAAAAATTTTGAAGATGATGATAATAATGATGGTGATGGAGTAAAAGTAAAAGAAGAAGAGTACATGGAGAAAGTCACTGCTCACAGCCAGTGCAAACAGGGCCACAATCAGGGTCATTATCCTCACTTCTCCCTTCTCACACCTCCACTTACTAGGGGGCACGACCCCATCACAGTCAAACTGTACCAACACTGTCACTGTCCACCAATGACCTCAATCTACCTCAAGGGTCTTTTCGAAGTCTCGAAGAAGTTGGACAAGTCGACCCTCATACTGTCCCAGGTAATCATACTGCTGCTGCCTCTTCAGTGGTTTCAAGTTGGAGCAGGCCACGTCCTCCTTGGCATCACGAGATGTATAAGCGCTCAACATCTGCCCTTTGGTGTAACAGGCCATATACGTATAATCAGAAATTTTCTGGTCTTATAGTCCATATCCTTGATGTTCTGCTTGGTCCACAAGAGTACACCAAAGTCATAGATAACCACTGGCACTGCTAAACTGTTGATTGTAGCAATCTTGTTCTTAGAGTTCAGTTCTGATGTGCTGGTAGTATTCCTTCTTGGTTTTGGCTTTTATGAACTCATCTTGTATTATTATGACTATTATTATTATTACCACAACCATAGTATCAGCCCAGAAGTCTCAGTACTGGAGACTCTGAGATTTATTCCAACTTGTCTTCTGGCACCGTTTCATATTGATTAGGTTAAGGAGGTAAACAAAACAATATGAAAAATATAAGAGTCAGATATTCGACTTCTTGTTCTCAGAGGGTAGGTCTTAGGTGATATTAGCATTTTCCAACTGAGTTTTGTTGGGAAGAAAAAATTAAATCAGCTTTAAAGGCGAGTTTGATGCATTAACAAATGCACATCGACACTCACTTGTTCTGAGGGTGATGATGCCAAAGGGACTGAGCCCAACTCTTTAAGATGCCTGTTGGTTTCTTTAGCAAGCTGGTTGGTATAGTGCTGTATTTGCTGCCTGTAAAAAGAGGAACAGTTTCAGTAAACAGAGCTTTAGACTTCACTTCTTAATACACAATTAAGATTAGCTTTTCAATGCAAATGGATTGCTCAGTGCTGGTCAAATTAAAGAAACAATGCAGAGTGAGGAGAAGGCTGCCTAAAACCTGTCATGCTGGCTTCTTTAAGGGGTCAAGCACAGAGCACCAGGTGGTGCATCAAACGGAAGGGGGCCATGGGCGGACCACGCAACAGACCGATTTGGACATAGGACCATTGCCCTCCCGCAAAAGAAGGGGGTGCTATTTCCTATATAATCCACAGTCTCCTGTGTTTATTTTCTTTTGAAATCTCTTGATAAATTCTCCTTTATGAAGGAGGTCCACTCTCAGAATGTATTTGAACTTCTCTCCTTTATTTATTTCAGCACAGCTCACAGTTCTCAAATTCTGTAGTTTTCTGTGTACTTCTAAATCTGCTCCTTATTTGCATTTTTTGTGGTCTGCTACTGCCTCTGGTGGTGTGGGAGTCATAACACGACTAACAAATACATAATTAAATAAAGATACATCGATCCATCCATCCATCCATCCATTTTCTTTACACCCTTGTCCCTTAGTGGGGTCCGGAGGGGTGCTGGTGCCTATCTCCAGCTAATGTTTCGGGCGAGAGGCGGGGTACAGCTTGGACAGGTCGCCAGTCTGTCACATAAATAAAGATATATTGGGGAATTAAAAGTGGTTAACCATGGAATATGTGAATAAAATAATTAACACACATAGTAGCAATGAATAACAAAAGTATTTTTCTCAGTAAACAACCTGTTGAGACCCATAGAAGTCAAACTAAGATTTAAATGTTTAGATATGAGTTTGATTCAGAGTCACTGATCTAATCTCTGAAACACCTTTACAAAAACTTAAGGCTCTGACTAAAAACAAGTTTTAATAAGTAACTCCACTGAATAAAATTCCTCATAAATATTGATTTATTGCAGTGGTTCTCAATACAAGTCATGTTATTTAAATTATAACTTAAGTTGCTTTAAACTTATATTTTTGATGGGGTTTTTTCATGTCATGGATGGCTGAGAACCTATAAATGTGTAGGAATTGAATATCGGGTTAGTATCATAGCTTAAACTTAAAGGTCAGCACCAGAGTTTTCTAGAAAAATATTCAGATTTTAATTTGTGGTTTTAAATGCTCTACGTTGAAGATAAGAAATAAAGTACATACATATATACACTGCTCAAAAAATAAAGGGAACACTCAAATAACACATCCTAGATCTGAATGAATGAAATATTCTCATTGAATACTTTGTTCTGTACAAAGTTGAATGTGCAAAATCACACAAAAATCATCAATGGAAATCAAATTTATTAACCAATGGAGGCCTGGATTTGGAGCCACACACATAATTAAAGTGAAATGTTCCCTTTACTTTTTTTGAGCAGTATATTTTTTTACGGTCAGCTGCAATAGCTGCTGCTCAGTATGGCTTAGCCGTACTGAGCCGAGAGCTCAGTATGGGAGCTCTCGGCTCCCGTACCGAGCTGTCGGCTACAGGTAACGCTCAGTCGCTCTCTCCCGCTCCCCAACCCCTGGTCCACGGACCGGCACCAGTCCATGGACCAATTGGTACCAGGCCGCGCAAGAAATAATTAAATATTTCCGTTTTATGTATTATTTGAGTCTGGAGGATCTTTTATTTTGAAAATCCTTTAACCGGATTCTCTCAGTTACTTGCATGCCAACACTGAGCCCACAAGCAGCAAAATGAGTAAGAAACAGATCAGGTATCTTTGGAAAGTTTCTTTGCAAAGGGGAAAAGGCCCAGAGAAGAGACAGGAGGATGGATTTATCCCGGACCGGTAGGTGAGTCCCACATTACAAGCTGCTCTGTGTAACATGCGGCGACCGGCTGCTAATGAGGCAATGAAGCTTCAAACTGCTTCGCCACGTAGAGACCCAGCAGGCTGTGGATATAAGCAACACTTCGGGTGTCGTTGTCTCTCATCACTCCCAGATGGGACCGTCTCGTTGCAGAGAAACAAGCTCAGGGCTCCGTTAGTCATTATCGTGAGTTAACATTTTCACGAAAGTGAAATGCTCGTTTTTGTGGCGCATCTGTATCTTATTTTGAAGGGATATGTAAACGTTACCATAGCGACCAGAGTCAGAGAGCGTTTTGGTAGTGGTCGAGAGGATATGAGTAGAGCTTGTGAGTCTTAAGTCTGGTTTAGACGGAAAGATTTATGAACTGTCGGCCAATTCTCCAAACCTCTGTGACCACAGAGCTGATAAAAGTACAACAGGTTCGTGTCTCCAAGGCAGGAGCAACACGAACCGATTCCAGAGGATAATCCAGTTAAACCCCCAACATAGCGGGAATTTATAATAACCAAACACGGATGACGATGTAGAAGCAATAGTGATAGTTTGTGGACTCATTTTAAGAGATAAAAGACGTAATAAAAAGAAAAGGCAGTGGATAAAAGACAACGGGAGCAGCCGCTCTGTTTGCTGCACTATGATTTGGAGGTGAATATGTTTTTTCATAATTAACATTTTTAACTGAATAAACATAATAATGACCTTTACATATAGTAATAAACATTTCCACATATCATCTCCAATATCCACCGGACTCTCAGTTGCGTGATATGTCAGCTGTTTAGGATTCCCCTCTGTTCTGACGTCACCGCGCTTTCTGATTGGCTACCTGTCACCTTCAGTAGCTTGTATTCTCGTTCCCAGTCAGGGAAAACCCCACAGGCTGCGATAAAAAGGCCAAGACAACCCAAATTGGGTATATTCAGGATTTAGCGGGAACACCAACATGCAGAACCTTATCTGACGGTTCACGACCCCCCTCCCCCACCCCCGGAC
>NW_015117716.1:10655-14765 GCF_001443285.1 Poecilia latipinna
ACATTTCCACATATCATCTCCAATATCCACCGGACTCACAGTTGCGTGATATGTCAGCTGTTTAGGATTCCCCTCTGTTCTGACGTCACCGCGCTTTCTGATTGGCTACCTGTCACATTCAACAGGTTGTGTTCTCGTTCCCAGTCAGGGAAAACCCCACAGGCTGCGATAAAAGGGCCAAGACAACCCAAATTGGGTATATTCAGGCACCAACATACATGCAGAAGCCTTTTCTGACTGTTTATCCCCCAACCACTCCTCCCCAGCCCCCCAACAAAATTTCCAAGTCTTGACCGGTCCGCGGTAATAAAAAGGTTGGGGACCACTGATATAGAACATTTTGCTATAATTGATTAAGTTTCTTATTGTGGTTTTAGAAGACTGTTATGGTTTGATTATTAGATAATCAATTATTTGCTTATTTAATGTATAGTCGTATCAGCCAAAATAATACAAATGACCATTTAAAGAACAAATTATATTAAGAGATTAACAGTGAATACATAAATATTTCCTACTTTAAAAAGATTTGTTAGGGCTTTCTGTTTGTTTTATTAAGAAATGTTGACATATTAATTCAGTGTTCAGTGGTCATTTAATGTATTATTAATGTCAGACAGACTTTCTGCCCAGGGACGGTTCTAGATGGGTGCCAGCAGGGGTACAGAATAAATTATGCTAAATAAATGTATTTTGTTAATATTCAGAGGTGGATTTTTTTAACCTTCACAATTTTATTTTAACAATTAATAAAAAATCACAGTGCTGCACTTTTAGCTGCTGTATTGAGATAGGATCATACTTTCTCCATCTGCTAGATCAGGGCTCTGCAACCTGTATCTCTGGAGACACAAGTGGCTCTTTGGCTTACTTGATATATCAAATGATGAAATATTGCTCTGTTTTTTGTTCCATTCTTTTTTAAATGTCGCCATGGAAAAACACTGACTATCCCGGCCCTCATGGTAAATTTGATCTAGAACCAGCCTCCAAACCTAACTCCTCACTTGTATAAAAACTTAGTAATACTCTTTACAATACCAGAATTTTCACATAACTTTTATACTTTTGGAGCCCTGTTTGAGGACACATTGTGATTATTAAATTAGGTATTATGATCAGTTATTCAGTACTTGAGCAGTTTACCAAATATATTTTACACTTGCTAAACATGTTTAAGGTGTGCTACTCTGATTGGAGTACAAGTTTGGAGTACTCTATGTATGAATGATTGCTCTCTGGATCACTTTTATTTTAAAGGTTTTGCTGGCTGTAGTTGCCCTTATTTGGAAGTAGTTTGACAGGAAAGTGAGTAATGAGAGAGGGGGAAGACATGCGGCCTGCGACCACCGCCACGATGACTAAGGCCTCAATATGTGGGTTGTGCTTTGCACCTGACCATCACAGCACCCCCTCTGGATTACTTTTTAAAAACAAATAAGACTGTCATAAATATTGTCTATCGCTGCTGCGGCCATCCCACCCCATGAAAGTAGGGTGACACGCCGTGGTGGGCGTCCCTTATTTTGATTTCTGAAAGGTGGCAACCCTATGTCAATGTGTTTCTTCCTATTGAGCAGTGAAAGTAAATAAAACGATGTTACATGTCTTTTGCTTTATGTATTTACTTACTGGAGGGTTTTTTGTGTGTGCTGCAGAGCCACAGCTAAAAGCTAGCTTCTCACTTCTCCGGCTCAAATGGAGCCTGTGCCATTCAGCAGTGCAGCTGTTGCTCCTCCTACACTTTGAACTGAACCATTGTTCTAACAATAATGGGGGGGAGGGACCTAAAAATTAATTCTTATTTTTTGTCTTAGATGAATGGCAGATTTACTTCGTTCTTTGTTTCTATTGCCTTTTTTATATTGATATTGCATAAACAAAAGGGTTTCTTTCATGATTTCTTTGGGGGGGGGGGGCAATTCTAGACTTTTCCAAGACTGAGGGGGTCTGGACCCTCCCGACCCCCCCAGAATTTAAGCCTATGCATCTACAGAATTACAAAAATAAAAAATCTCTCAACTTCTGCAAGTTACTTCACCTTTTCATAGGATACCAATTCTACCGGTGTATATTTGAAAGTTTCAACTAATGGTATTACTGTCCTCAATTTGCGTAGTCTTTCTGGCACAAATGTATAGTGGATGAGTGCTTGGGGTTCAGAGAATTTAGTTGGGACCTCCTGGAAATCAAGATCTGCTCCATTTCAGAATAGCAAATTGTAAGGTTGTTTATCCTTATATGTCCAAACAGAAATTCTTTTCAAGTCTTGGGCTTCTGGCCAATCCTTCCTCGCACGCACCGAGGGGAAGACATGTCAGAATGACCCAGATTTGTGCAAGAACCAATTCCTTGGAAAACAACGTCCACAATAGCATTTCCGCTCTAACAGATACAACAAGGTCTTTATTATTAATTCTGGAATTACTGGCACCGTGAAAGATAAATTATCTAATAAAACACAATAAGTTCTTAATTTTCTTCAGGACGTAGACCTAATTAAATGACCTAAACAAGACCTTAAAGTGGGTCAAGTCTCATTTCCAACCTGTTGAAATTGTGGAAAAATTTAAATACCTTAGGTCATTTCTGGACAGTCAGCTCAATTTTGCTGAAAACACTGACTATATTTTTGTTCTCACTATCTTGAGTGTCTAATCTGTTCTAGTTCAAAAACTACTAAATTTAGATACTTCAAACCTGGACTAGAATATTCTTCACTAATAGCGTAACATTTTAAACCTAGTTTGTGAACCATAAAACCTTTATTTAACTTGGGAAAGTTTCTTAAAAGGTCATATTAGTTCTTTTTGCACCTAGACCTCACAGCTTTAGTCTGAAGAGCTGTCAAACTTTACCATCAGCCACAATGGCAGACATGTTTGATGTTGGCTCAAAGTCACACTTACTTATTCTTATTTACACAAACCACCATTCAATCTCACCAAGATGATGCGTCCGTGAAAAAAAATAATTTACTGTGATAATAATAATTTACTGTGGAAATTGTGCAATATATGGTCATTTAGCAATTACAACGCAAAATTATTATGTGGTCCCAAAGGTCAAGGTTTCAGACATAAAAATGTGATTTCTAGGTCTTGACAAGTATTCATAATAAAATGAAATACAATTTTATTAATATTAATTTCGATGAGACAGAACTCATCAAATTGTCACTATTTCAAAGGTACTGAATGCAGTTGTTTAAACCTGCTTTATGAGCAGGATAAATATTGGACACAAAGCACTGCATTTTAAACCAATCTGTTAAGTTTATCAGTGGAGCAGCAGCCACTTTGATTTGAGCTCGGCCCTGCTGGAGAGACTTGGAAATACTTGCAGACATGACACAGGAGCTATTCAATCAAAACGACAACTGAACAACCTGCAAACAGTAAAACAACAATTAACAGTAAGGTTCACAGTACCATAAATTATGCATGAGTCAAATAAATCTCACAACACTGCATATATCAAACAATGTCAAGTAAAACATGAAACATTCGTTCAAAGTCAAATGCAGGTTGCATCA
The DNA here is from genome assembly GCF_001443285.1 of Poecilia latipinna. NCBI lineage: Eukaryota > Metazoa > Chordata > Actinopteri > Cyprinodontiformes > Poeciliidae > Poecilia > Poecilia latipinna. The sequence goes on from NW_015117716.1 coordinate 14,191, forward strand.
AAATAAACAATCCTGAGTTACTAAATCAAAACTTCCTGAGAGTGGCTAGGTGATTAATGCAGGTTCTGATTGGCTGTTTCTGACTGAGCTGAGAAATTCTGCAGAAGAAGAAGAAGAGGAAGAGACAGAGGACATTGATTTTTTTTCCCGAAAGTACGAAAGTAACCTAAAGTTCTCTTTCATAGCATTCGTTTCGTGTCTCATTATGGGAAAATCCTGACTCCCGGATTGCAATGCAGACCAAGACCGACTGCTTACAATATAAGTCATTGATGGGTGCTTGGTGCCACCGATGCCAAGCTGAGCACCGACTGAGCCAGCTCGAACTCTGGCTATCGTCAGCAGAATGAGGGCTACAGGAGGGAATGCATACAGGAGAGCTTGGGGCCACTGGTGGCGAGAGAGCACCCTCCCCCAAAGGTGTTTCCTGGTCGTGAAGGGAGAAAAACAGAGGACACTGTGTGTTTTCCCAAAACGCAAACAGGTCTATTGAGGCCTGCCTGTAACACAGTCAAATCATCCTTGGGGTGAAGTCTCCATTCTGTATACAGAGGGTTTTCCCTCTGTATGCAGAG